>NW_022631438.1:0-37593 GCF_010015895.1 Lontra canadensis
CAGCAGGCATTTTTGCCTCAGAGAAGTGAAAACATCACTGATATGCACGATCCAGCAAGGAGGAGTCTAGGGGAATAAACACCCTAGCTCTCTCTCCACGTTTCCTGCAGGTGCTTCTCCTGGTCAAACCCAGCTCAAAGCCTCTAAGACTGGTCAAAGGTCAAACTCAGCTTGAAGCCACTAAGCCTGAGGCATAGGTAAGGCCAAATAAGGTTCTTGAGGGTAAAAGGAAGACAACTAGGACGGAGGACATTTCACCATAAGTAACTACCTGGCCATGATGGGACGATGAGTCCATCTCATTCATTCATTCTTTTATCCATTCATTCATCTAGGAGATGTTCACCGAGCACCTACATCATGCTGCATTTCTTCTAGGCCCTGGCAATAGGCCAAAACAAAGCTCCTCTCCTCTTGAGCATTATGTGCTCAGTGTTCAGAGTAGGGGAGATACCCAGAAAACAGAGAAGCATAGAGTGTAATGTCAGCCAATGATGTAGAAAAGCAAAACACAGCATGGGCATGGAAAGAACATGGCCAAGGAAGGCATGTTTGAGGAAGTAACACACCAGCGATGGCCCAAATGACATTAGGGGACTACAAGTGGATATGGATGCTAGAGTTCCGCTGGCAGGGAAGGATGACCAGGGGCAGAATGGCTGGGCACATCATGGACAAGTGTGGCGGGGAGGAAGTAATCAGTTTGCTGCCCACACCCTCTGCCAAAAGGCCGCTTTCCCCTGTTGTATTTAGTGTGGTCTCCTGGGCCTGGTGTTTAGCTCCATCCTGGCCTCCTGAGTAAGGGAAGCCATGTTTATTCTCCACACCCCTAATCCCTGGTCTGGGGTCCTGTGCTTACAATAACTTCCATGGTGCTCAATGCAGAACTACAAAATGCTGGCCCTGTCTCAACTAGGCTTGCTAGTGGCCTGGAAAGCCAGAAAACCTGTAAATCCTTCTCAAGACACCTAAAGCTTTGGTCCTGGCATGCCTCCTATCTTTAGAAATCTCTACGTGCAAAACAGTCAACAGTCTCTGTGATCAAGCACATCTTCAAATGTCAGAGAACCTGTCTCAAGTTCCCCTCAGAACCTCCCCAATCCCACATCAACAGTAGCATCATGCTGGTCCCAGATATATCTGGAGTTCAGCAAAGAATCCAGACAGAGACATACTTCCAGGCTCCTCATTCTGCACACATTTCTGTGGATGTGTTGATACCCTCAGAGACTTGCTCTTGACTTCAAGGAGAGAAATACCACCCTCCACCATGGGAGAGAAGAAAGGGGTCTGTACTCTGAGAGGCCAGCTGCCACCTTGCCTCCTCTCCCCACTACCCTTCTTATACAGCTTGGGGTACATTTAGGTGTGTGGGTGATAGTGTCAGGATGTCCAACCCCAGCCTCTAGCTTCCTGTGTAGAATCTGGGAGAACTTCACACACCTTGTTTTAAATCCATGGGTCCTCACCGCACAAGAAAGACCCTGACATCAACTTACTGAAATGAAACTAACACATGTCCATAGCTTGACTTGTTAACAACTTCACTATAAATGTGGTTGGGGAGAAGGAGCTGCACATTCTCATAGAAATGAGCTCTGGCTTTTGATCTTATAGAAATTCTCACCTTTACTGTAACCATATCCAAGTCTCATTACAAATCCTGGGTATTTACTCTTCCCAAGGGCCTAGGGAGTAAGGGATACTTGAAAGGTTTTGATGATTATAGTGCAATCCTGTGTTCAGAAGACAGGCTGTGGGCATGTCATTAGAGTTTGTAGCCGAGGCCAGAGGTTTCTCCCCCTCCAGTGGATGCAGCATTAGTTTAAGAGCTCATGGAGTTTGGGAAGATACATAGCAGGAAGTAGCAGGAAGAATGGGATCCCACATAGTCAGCTCCATCAACCAAATCAACCAAGGCCATGGAAGGGCTGACAGGTGTCACTGTCAAAACACAGCATTGTGATCACTGTGACATAGAGCTGATTGCACAGATATGAATCACGTTGAAATATAAGGTTCAGGTCATAAAATTTGTTAAGTTTCAGGTAAAATGATCAAAACATGTAATTTCTGCCATCTCTCCATAGATGGTGAGAAGGCATCCAATCAGGTCCTTCTGACAAGACTGGGTGGACTTTGCTAAGGGCAGGCTTTATGGTTTCTAGTCCCCTAGAGGCATGGATGTCAGTCCACAAGTAGCTGGCCATATTCCCAAGCATTACATCCCGTGGTTCTGGCTGTGGAAAGCCTCGTATTATATAATCATCATTTTGGTGAGCCCTGCCTTGGAAGAGAAGGACCCAAGGCTGCATCTGGGCTGCTAGGTGAATGATAAAAGTGATCCTAATATCTAGCATGCATTGCCTGCTTGCTGCATGCAGGCATCCTTTGCAACACTTTGTGTGCGATATCTCACATAACCTTCCAACGGGCCACAGGACACTGGTGCCAGTAAGGAAACTGAGGCATCGAGCTGGGATAGAGTTTGTATCAGTTACATAGTTGAAGCTGTGGAAAGAGCAGAGAAGGAGCCTTGTTGGGTCCGTTTTAAAGTTGATTCCAAATTTCTATGGAAGAGATTTCTTCTGACAAGATGGAAACAAATGGCATCCTTCCTGCAACCTGACATTCTCAGTGTCACACTTGGCTCCATCTCACTTCGAGAACGAAGTCATGAGCCCTCTTCAGTGAAACTCCCTGTGATGGTCTAGTCTAAACAGTGACACAAGACAGAGAAGCCACATCTGCAATGGACAAAAATCACTCTGTGTCATAATGCATGACTTCAATAAACTTTAAGTGATTTATGTGCATGATTTACAATGGAAACTTTCTAATAATGACATTTCTGCAGCTAATTCCCTTGCAAAATTATATTTGAGGTTTTTTTTAATTTCTTTTCAGTGTAACAGAATTCATTGTTTATGAACCACACCCAGTGCTCCATGCAATATGTGGCCTCCATAATACCAACCACCTGGCTCCCCCAATCTCCCACCTCCGGCCCCTTCAAAACCCTCAGATTGTTTTTCAGAGTACATAGTCTCTCATGGTTCATCTCCCCTTCCAATTTCCCTCCACTCCTTTCTCTTCTCCATCTCCCTATGTCTTCCATGTTATTTGTTATACTCGACAAAGAAGTGAAACCATACGATAATTGACTCTCTGATTGACTTATTTCACTCAGCATGATCTCCTCCAGTCCCGTCCATGCAGATACAAAAATTGGGTATTCATCCTTACTGATGGAGGCATAATACTCCATAGTGTATATGGACCACATCTTCCTTATCCATTCATCTGTTGAAGGGCATCTTGGTTCTTTCCACAATTTGGCGACTGTGGCCATTGCTGCTATAAACATTGGGGTACAAATGGCCCTTCTTTTCACTACATCTGTATCTTTGGGGTAAATACCCAGTAGTGCAATTGCAGGGTCATAGGGATGCTCTATTTTTAGTTTCTTAAGGAATCTCCACACTGTTCTCCAAAGTGGTTGCACCAGCTTGCATTCCCACCAAGAGTGTAAGAGGTTTCCCCTTTCTCCACATCCTTTCCAAAGCACGTTGTTTCCTGTCTTGCTAACTTTGGCCTACTGGTGTAAGGTGGTATCTCAATGTGGTTTTAATTTGAATCTCCCTGATGGCTAGTGATGATGAACATTTTTTCATGTGTCTGATAGCCATTTGTATGTCTTCATTGGAGAAGTGTCTGTTCATATCTTCTGCTCATTTTTTGACCTGATTATCTGTTTTGTATGTATTGAGTTTGAAAAGTTCTTTATAGATCCTGGATATCAACCTTTTGTCTTTACTGTCATTTGCAAATATCTTCTCCCATTCCGTGGGTTGCCTCTTTGTTTTGTTGACTGTTTCCTTTGCTGTGCAGAAGCTTTTGATCTTGAGGAAGTCCCAAAAGTTCATTTTCGCTTTTGTTTCCTCTGCTTTTGGAGACATATCTTGAGAGAAGTTGCTGTGGCTGATATCAAAGAGGTTCCTGTCTATGTTCTCCTCTAGGATTCTGATGGATACCTGTCTCACGTTGAAGTATTTTATCCATTTCGAGTTTATCTTTGTGTACGGTGTAAGAGAATTGTTGAGTTTCATTATTCTACATTTAGCTGTCCAAATTTCCCAGCACCATTTATTGAAGAGACTGTCTTTTTTCCACTGTATATTTTTTCCTGTTTTGTCGAAGATTATTTGACCATAGAGTTGAGGGTCCATATCTGGGCTCTCTACTCTTATCCACTGGTCTGTGTATCTGTTTTTATGCCAGTACCATGCTGTCTTGGTGGTCACAGCTTCGTAGTAGAGCTTGAAATCAGATAACGTGATGCTGCCAGTTTTATTTTTGTTTTTCAACATTTCCTTAGGAATTCGTGGTCTCTTCTGATTCAGTACAAATTTTAGGATGATTAACTCCAGCTCTTTGAAAAATACCAGTGGAATTTTGATTGGAATGGCATTAAAATTATAGATTGCTCTAGGCAGTATAGACATTTTAACAATGTTTATTCTTCCGATCCAAGAGCATGGAAGGGTCTTCCATCTTTTTGTGTCTTCTTCAATTTCTTTCATGAGTGTTCTGTAATTCCTCGAGTACAGATCCTTTACCTCTTTGGTTAGGTTGATTCCCAGGTATCTTATAGTTCTTGGTGGTATATTAAATGGAATTGATTCTCTAATTTCCCTTTCTGTATTATCATTGTTTGTGTACAAGAACACAACTGATTTCTGCACATTGACTTTGCATCCGCCACATTACTGAATTGCTGTATGAGGTCTGTAGCTTGGGGGTGGGGGTGGAGTTTTTTGGGTTTTTGATATAAAGTATCATGTCATCTGCGAAGAGAGAGAGACTTCTTCATTGCCAATTTGGATACCTTTTATTTCTCTTTGTTGTCTGATTGCTGTAGCTAAGACTTCTAACATTATGTTGAACAAGAGTGGTGAGAGTGGGCATCCTTGTCGTGTTCCTGATCTCAATGGGAAGGTGGTGAGCTTTTTTCCATTCAGGATTATTTTGCAGTGAGTTTTCCATAGATAGATTTTATGAAGTTCAGGAATGTTCCCTCTATCCTTATACTTTGAAGCGTTTTAATCAGGAACGGATGCTGGATTTTGTCAAATGCTTTTTCTGCATCAACTGAGAGGACCATGTGGTTCTTCTCTCTTCCCTTTTTGATTTGTTCTATCACATTGACTGATTTGTGAATGTTGAACTATCCTTGTAACTCAGGGATGAATCCCACCTGGTCATGTTGGATAATATTTTTAATGTTCTGTTGGATTCTTGTTGGTAGGATCTTGTTAAGAATCTTAGCATCCATATTCATCAGGGATATTGTTCTGAAATTCTCCTTTTTGGTGGGGCCTTTGCCTGGTTTGGGGTTCAGTGTAATGCAGGTTTCATAAAGAGTCTGGAAGCTTTCCTTCTGCTTCAATTTTTTGAAACAGCTTCAGGAGAATCAGTGTTATTTCTTCTTTGAATGTTTGGTAGAATTCCCCAGGGAATCCATCAGGTCCTGGCTCCTGTTTTTTGGGAGGTTTTTGATCACAGCTTCATTCTCATTACTAGATATCAGTCTATTCAGGTTGTCAATTTCTTCTTGGTTCAATTTTGGAGCTTATAGTTTTTCAGGAATGCATCCATTTCATCTATGTTGTTCAACTTATTTGCATATAACTGTTGATAATATTCTGTTGATTTCTCCTACTTCCTTGGTTTTAGTTGTGATCTCTCCATTTTCATTCATAATTTTATTTTTTAAGCATTCTCTTTTCTTTTGGATTAGTGTGGCCAATGGTTTATCGATCTTATTGATTCTTTCAAAAAAGCAGCTTCTATTTTCATTGATATGTTCTACTGTATCTCTACTTTCTATCTCATTGATCTCTCCTCTACTCCTGATTATTTCCCTTCTTGTGTGTGGACTTGGTTTAATTTGTCGTTGATTCTTCCGTTCTTTAAGGTGTAGAGACAGCTGGTGTGTTCTGGATTTTTCCATATTTTTGAGGGAGGCTTGGATGACTATGTATTTCCCCCTTAGGACCACCTTTGCTGTATCCCATAGGGTTTGTGCCAAAGTGTCTTCATTATCATTGGTTTTCATGAATTTTAAGTTATCTCTGATCTCCTAGATGATCCAAGCACTTTTAAGCAAGGTGGTCTTTAGCTTCCAGGTGTTTGAGTTCCTTCTGAACTTTTCCTTGTGATTGAGCTCCAGTTTCAAAGCATTGTGATCTGAGAATATGCAGGGAATTATCTCAGTCTTTTGGTATCAGTTGAGCTCTGATTTGTGATCCAGTATGTGTTCTATTTTGGAGAAGTTTCCATGTGCACTTGAGAAGAATGAATATTCTGCTGTTTTATGGTGGAATGTTCTGTATATATCTATGAGGTCCATCTGCTCCAATGTGTCATTCAATGCTGTTTCTTTATTGATTTTCTGCTTCGATGATCTGTCTGTTACTGAGAGAGGCGTGTTAAGATCTCCTACTATTACTGTATTCATATCAATATGACTATCTTGCTTAATAGTTTTCTTATGTAATTGGCTGCTCACATATTGGGGGCATAGATATTTACAATTGTTAGATCATCTTGGTGGATAGTCCCTTTAAGAATGATGTGGTGTCCTTCTGTATCTCTGACTACAGTCTTTAGTTTAAAATCTAATTTATTTGATATGAGAATCACTACCCTGGCCTTCTTTGGAGGCCCATTGGCATGAAAGATGCTTCTCCATCCCTTCACTTTCAGTCTGGGTGTATCTTTAGTTTCAAAATGGGTCTCTTGTAGACAACATATGGATGGGTCCTGTCTTTTTATCCATTCTGCAACCCTGTGTCGTTTTATGGGCGCATTTAGGCCATTCACTTTTTTTTTAAAGATTTTATTTATTTGACAGAGAGAGATCACAAGTAGACAGAGAGGCAGGCAGAGAGAGAGAGAGAGAGAGGGAAGCAGGCTCCCTGCTGAGCAGAGCCCGATGCGGGACTCGATCCCGGGAACCTGAGATCATGACCCGAGCCGAAGGCAGTGGCCTAACCCACTGAGCCACCCAGGTGCCCCTAGGCCATTCACTTTGAGTGTGATTATTGAAAGATACATTTTTATTGACATCATGTTACCTTTGAAGTCTTTCTTTCTGTAGATTGTCTCTATATTTCTGTTCAATGCTATTCTTAGGATTTTTCCTCTTTTATAGAACCCCCCCACTTAATATTTCCTGCAGTGTCGGCTTGGTGGTCGCATAGTCTTTGGAGCCTTGCCGGTCTTGGAAACTCTTTATCTCTCCATCCATTTTGAATGTCAGTCTTGCTGGATAAAGTATTCTTGGCTGCATGTTCTTTTCATTTAGTTCCCTGAATACGTCTTGCCAGCCCTTTCTGGCTTACCAGGTTTCTGTGGACAGGTCTGACATGATTCTGATGGGCTTTCCTCTGTACGTTAGGAGCTTCTTTATCCTAGCTGCTTTCCAGAGAGTCTGTCTTCAATTATGATTCCTCATTTTTACTATTAGGTGTCTCGAGGAATTTCGGGATTCTGTAATCTTGGGGGGGGAGACTGTTCTGTCTCTAGTACATGAATGCTGGTTTCATTAAGGAGATTGGGAATATTTTATTGGAGAATTTGTTCCACTGTATCTTCTAGACTTCTTTCTTTCTCCTCCCCTTCATGGATTCCAATAATTCTGACATTGGACTATTTCATGGCATCATTTATTTCCCTGATTCTGTTTTTGTGGCTTCTAAGCTGTTTGTTCCAGGCTTCGTCCTGCTCCTTTCTCCTATGTGTTTGTCCTCCAGATCACTAATTCTATCTTCTGTCTCAGTTACCCTAGTTTTTAGAGAATTTAGATTAGATTGCAACTCATTGAGAACATTGTGAACATCATCCCTGGTGGCTTTCAGTTCTGCCCTAACATTGTGAACATCATCCCTGGTGGCTTTCAGTTCTGTCCTAATCAATTCCATTTTGTCATCCATGGCTTTCTCCAACCTAGCATTGACTGGATAATTGTTAGCCTGAATTCTCTTTCCGACATATGGTCTATGTATATAGCCATAAGCTAGTTGCAGAAGGTCCAGCCTCTGAATTTTTATTCTATTGGGCATTCCTCCTCCTAGTCATTTTGGTGAGAGATGGCTGAACAGGTGTAGCTGAATGTGTCAAACGTGGTGCAGGCAAGATGCACCCTGGAATGCTTCTGAGCAATCAAGAGTCCCCACACAAATGAAAAAAAAAAAAAAGAGAGAGAGAGAGAGAAAATAAAAGAGAGAGAGAGAAAGCGGAAGAAAAAAGAAAGAAAAAATAAAAGAGAAGTCTCAACCCAAATGGGCTCCAAGGTAAACTATATGAAGTATACAATCAAAACAGACAAACCTAAAGACTGAGAAAAGTAGATGACAGGAGAAAAAAATACATAAAAGCAAAACAGAAAAAGTACCTCATAAAAAGGAACCCCAAGCATAAGATTTATATACTACCAGGACAAACACAAATACACAGAAATGCTGACAGAATAAAAAGATGGGAGAGTGATTGCAAATTCACAGTGGTGGCGAGGAAGTTTATTTTGATTCTTCCTGGATATATCTTAATATCTCTGTTAAAGGACTCAAATTTCCTAAGATAAAGGGGTATTTTAAATTGGTTTACATAAGGGGTAGCACTGATTGGGGAAAGGGAATTACCTTGAAGTTTAACTCTATATGAATATTAAAAAAGAAAAAAGAAAAAAGAATAAACTAAACTAAACTAAACTAAAATTTAAAAAAAATAGAAAAGCAAAACAAAAACACAGTGATCTGTATCAAAAAGTTCGGGTTAAAAGGATATTATGGAATTTGATGTACTGGTCATCTCACTGTGATGGTAAATAGGTTAAAATTATCTATAAAAAAATGAACCAGAATAGTTGGAATGAATTAAAAATAAAAGTTGTGTCTACAAAGTAGTGGTGGTTGTTCTCTTTTCTTCCCCCTCCCCCCCCATTGGCTTTCTGGGGGAGGGGCCTGCCGAGTGGGTTTTCAGGCACTGTTTTCTGAGTTAAGTCCTCCCGCCCCCTTTCAGTGGGTGGGCTCTGAGGAAACCGGTTTTTCAGGCTTTTGTTCTTTGGAGGGCTTTATTTTTGTTTGTTCATTTGTTTTCTCTCACCTTGACAGCTTTTGATGGTTTTTGGAGGTTCAGAGGAAAGCAAACTTCACCCAGACCTCCCTCTCAGAGAGAAGCCTTAGTCTGTTCCCCTCTGGGTGCTCCAGAGCACATAAATTTCCCCTTGTCCACTGGAAGAGCACATTCCCAGTCGCAGTCCCTGGGGACACAGGAACTCCTGCTTGTATCCAAAACTATGACAGCATTGGCTGTCTGGGCAGCTCCAGACCACCAGAGAGGTCCCAAGCAGCAATAGCACACTGATATTTTCCCACTGGCCCGGGCTGGGAGTGCCTAGACTTTCTGGGTCTGAGAGCGCCGGGTGCTAGGCTGGCACCAACATGCACCTCTCTCAGGGGGAGGTGTGGAGTGCGACTCAGATTCTGATAGCACAGCATGGCACGTGCATGGAGAGTGCAAAAAGGCTGTGTTTCTGCCAGCTGGTGAGGCTCCAAGCCCCTCATGGCAGCCGCCACCCTGGCGCTCCCAGACACTCTCAGGTGTGCTCGTGGCTCAGGGTCCAAGACCTGGTTTCTTTGCTGCACTATTTCTGGCTCAGTGCCAGGGTTGACTGTCCTTGGTCCAGGGACTTAAACCCCTGTCCCTAACCGCCCTGATTCCCATAATTTCCCCCTATGATCCTTTGCTCTTTGTGAGTGCTTTCAACCAGAGTCCAAGTTAATGCTGGTCCCCAGTCCCAGGGCACTCTCGTATTAGGGGTATCACTTTCCAATGGGTCGCTTCGGTTGGCTCCCTCCCCCTTTTGTTTATCTTCCGATATCAGTCCGATGTTCCCACTAGACTTTATCTGCCCGCTGGCGTCTTCTGCCCCCGTAGAGATCCAGACATGTATAATTCTAATCTCAGGCTGTTTTCATGGGTGATCAGAGTTCTTTGGTAGGTAATCAGGTCACTTTAGGGTACAGGTTGAAATGGCGCCTCCTCCTAGTTCCCTGTCATCTTGTCTCCCCCTTGAAAAATTTTTAAAGCCTAATTTTCATCACAGAAATGATTTTCCTTTTAGCAAATGGCCTCTCAATGAGAAGAGATGTCTGTACCAATTATTAGACACCAGAGACATAATATTGATCTAAAAAATGAATTGTAGAAGGGGAAGGGCAGGAAGACACAGAAAAAAAGGCTTTAAGTGACTTGCATGCAGCAACTGCTTAAAGATTCTTTTGGCCACAGGAAGAAACATGCTTCCTGTTGGTACTCTAGGCAATCACATCTCACGCTGTCCACTGCCCACTTAGTCAGCCTTAGCACCAAGGAGCATTGCATCTTATTTACCTATTGAAGTAAAGCCTCTGGTAGTGGACACAAATTGGGAAAAGCAACATCATTTGAACAGCTGTAGACTGTGTGTATTTTATCATGACATTGGACAAAACCAAAGGGAAAAACAGATGCCTCATATAGGAGGTCAAGTCCTGCCATGGCTGGGCTGTGATGTGGATGAGTGACAAGTGAGGTGGGAGAGCCATCAAAGAGCATGAAAATCCCTCCAGATTCCCCGTGCAGGAAGAGAGAAGTTCTCCATCCTCCCAAAGCATAACTAGTATGTTATCCAAGCTAATTTCAATACACTGGAATCCCTGAAGTCAAATTCTAAACAGTTGGACTCAAGAGAAGATTCCAACCATTATGTGTACTCATCATGGTGATTTCTGGGCTGGTTTTCACCTTTTGAGGTAAGTGTTTTCACCTGTTCTGCACTGTAGCATGCATATTACCATACCCTACCTGAAAATTGCATAGATTCTGAGGTCACCCACCAATAAATCAATTCCTGCTAGACAAGGCACTGACAAATGAGTGTTACAGGAAGAGAGCAGTGGGAGCCTGAAGAGGGTCTCAACCTGGGCCCTCCCCCTCCCCTACCAGCCATGTGATCTTCAATCTCCCACTGAAGCTGTCTGGGCCCTGGTTTCATATTTTCACATAATACTTATTTTTTAATGGCTGCTTCATCTGAGTCAGGCCTGGCTTATCTGCCACAAGTTACATCAAATGAGTTCATGACACAAAAATATTCTGCATGTTGTAAACGCATCGAAAAAAACTATCTCTCAGATAGACTACATTTCAGAGCCCCTGTGGTTAGCAAGGACCATTTGATGATGCCAATAGAAGTGTAGAGATGGATCTCACGTGTGAGAAGGATATGCATTTTGGGGTCTGAGGATGGACTGTTATGAATTGAATTGTGACCCACAAAAAATCATCAGTGATGGACATGGGGGCTGAAGGAGAGACACTATGAAGGAGGCACAGATGAGCCTATGATGGGGCAGGTGACAGCCTAGCACACAGCCAGCGGCCCAGGAAGAGCCAGGGACACTCCACATGGATAACAGAGAGTTACACCTGCCTGGCTTGGAGAGGGAACCATATCTCCAGGACGACCCCACTCAAAGACAGACCCTCACTCCCAAGTTGTAACAGCCCACTGGCAAAACATCTTTGGTTTCTAACAGAAAGCAGGCCCATGGTGGTGGGGAGGAAGGAGCAGGGAGGCCACAGAGTGTGCTAAGGGAACAGAACAGCCATGACTCTGACAAATCCTCAGAAGGGTCCATGATCCTTGACAACTCTTCTCAGGTTTTTCACCTGGCTTATTGCTGCAGCTGACAGAATCCTATTAGATGGGTGAGTTTATCCAGATTTATCAGCAGTTACACTCACATCTCATTTGGGTCAGGTCTAAGGTGGTTTGTCTATTGCCACAGGGCCTCATGGACTGGGAATCTCTTCCAATTTCTACCTGAGAATGGACATGGTTACCAGACAGAATGTGCCAGACCTGAACAGGAAAGATACACACCACACAGCCAGGCACAGTAACAAGGGACAAGAGACCCGACAATCCCTGTGGGGCAGTCCAGCCTGACATGAACAGCACAGATCCCAGGTACCTGGTGTGTGGGTGGTGAGGTCACCATTCCCATGGTGAGTTCACCATGGGTATTGGATCCTGGGAAGGTCCATCAGCAGGGAAAAGGATATCAGTAACTGCAGCTGGGGAGTGAGACCCTATGCAGGGGAGACCCATAAAGACAGGATGACACCAGAAGAGCAGGGCTCCTACAGATCACAAGGAAGGACTCAGGGACCAGAATCAGAAAAAAAAAATAGGGACCAGTACTGGGCTCAGGAACAAGGCAGAATTCCAGCTAGGCAGAGGGGCAGGCTGCTGGAGGCTAAACTCCAGAGCACAGAACTCAGGTACTCCTGGCCCCAGCCAGGCTCATCCTGGGGAATAATCACACAGGACTGGGCCAACAGCCAGGGTTTGGGGAGAGTGGCTCCCCGTGGTGGGAAGTGAGGGACATCGGGACCTTGCAAATACACCCGGTCCTGATGGTGAAAACCAACAGCTCCAGGGTTACTTTTTTCTTTAAAATAAAACAGAGATATGGTGTTTTATATGATGTTACCTCATGAACATTCACATGAACATTCATGTGAGGCATAATGTCTCCCAATAGTTCTGAGACCTCAAGGGCATCTGTCACTCAGAAGTCCACCTGTTCAGACCATCTGTAAGGTATGCCAGGACCCTAGTTGCCTCTGCCTCTCAATCCCCCAGGAAGACATATTTGAAAACTGTCAGAGCCCAGATGTTAGGAAACATGCAGATAATGTCTTGAGAAAAAGTATATGTATTTACTCATAGAATTGACAATTCTTTTCTGATTCTTATTTCCACATGAAAATCTGTTTCTTGTTATTTGTTAATACTTCATTTAAACTGTTTCTCACAATTCATATCAATGGATCACCAAAAAAAAAAAAATACAGAAATGCTTTATAAGAAACCATGATATGGCCTTAACTATTTGAATTTTGGCAGAATGAACAGTCAAAGGCTTGTGCAAAACATAGGCCCTGAATCATGTTTATGAGCAGGAAAGCCATGTGGCTGCTTTGTATCTAGATTAGAACCATGGCACATGTCACATGCGGATGTGATCTGTAATCAAGTTTGGGTCACCCAGCACATAAGCACATTTACTAGGGGACAGTGTTCTCCTTACAACATTATCTCACCAATCAGGATCTCAGAGAAGAGAAGACAGCACTTCAGGAAAAACAAACACAGGAAATTCATTTAGACTTTCAAACAAGATATCTCAAATCACAAAGACTGTGTTATCAACAAACATATTTCTATACATATGGGAAGGTGAGTAAGAGCCAGGAGAGATAGGGAGCTAAGAAATCAAACCAGATATGGAGACACCATGAAGTTCTTGTACTCCCTTAGATCAGGGGATAGCCCCACGCCTGACTACAGCAAGCTTTCACCCAACCACTGGGATGGGACACCTGGGTGGCTCAGTCCGTCAAGCATCTGTTTTTGGCTCAGGTTATGATCCCAGGACCCTGGGACGGAGCCCTGCATGGGGCTCCTTGCTCATCAGGGAGCCTGCCTCTCCCTCTTCCTCTGCCGCAGCTCTCTCTCTCTCAAATAAGTAAATAATCTTTAAATAAAATTAATTTTGTTTACCCCATAATTGGTCACAACCCCTTTTCTTTTCTGAATGAAAGCCTATCACAAGCTCTTAGGACACCAATATTTCATGAATTGTAAGCTGATCTAAATGGGACATATGAGCCCACAAGAAGCAAAGCAATCTACAATAACTAGAGATGCAATGGTAAACTGGCTCTTGATTTAAAAAAAAAAAAAGAAAGAAAAGAAAGACAAGACAAGACAAGAAAATAAAAGTCTGATTTGGAGTTTCTGCCAATTTCCATTGTGTAACTGTTCCCACTATGGATGATTTGGAAAAACGCTGTGTTTAAGAACACTGGGCTATTTCTTGAACGTTCAATGTGTTTCTGCCCTCTTAAATTGCAAGCAAAACTGTGAAAGATGATCGTAATGTAAACAAAAAGCATCTGTCAACAACTATCCAGTGGACATAGTTCTTGTGAAAACTGAAGAATATCATATTAAATCTCTGTGAAATGGCAAAGGAATTAATTTTCCCCTGAAACACTCATGCTGTTCTGGTGAACATCTCTACAGAAATATATGAGAGAACCAGGAGAAAGGCCACAAAAATAATCCAAAATATTAGAAGAGTTTTTATGTGAAAGTCGTTCAGAAATACAAAGATTGAGGAGTGAACCAACTAAGACCAGAAAGGCATTAGAAGCAAAAAGTTTCAAAACACTATAATTGTTGATCATGTTCATCTGCTAAGTGGAGATCTGTACACACACAGATGTACAGCCTGCAGGGAAGGTGACTCAAATGTCACCGTGGGATTTTCTTTAGGAAAGAGTAGTATAGTATTAGGTATACAAAGGAAAGAAGGGCATTTAAAACAAGAGAACCCATGTTAGTCTCAGAGGTTTGAAAGTACCTGGCTCATAGTGATCTATAAAGAATATCTCCTCCTATCAAGTTATTGACATAGCGGACTTGAACTCACAGCCTTTGGTCAACCACCACCATTCACACTGAATGAATCATGAAGTTGGGTCCAGCCAACCCTCCAGATGGCAGATATCACAGCACAAAAACAAACAAACAAACAAACAAAACAAAACAAACAAACAAAAAACGACTTCACCTCTGGCTTTAATTCTATCAGAGAAGAAAAATCATTTTGCATCTAACAATCCCTACCTAAGTAGATGTATAATGTATATTTTATAAACATAGCACCAAGTATATGTCTTGATGACTAAATTTCCCTTCTCAAAGTATTCAGATTGTTGGAAAAAAAATGGTTAGGAAAACATCCCTACCCAAAGATATAAATGCATACTCTTCTGGAAAGGGCATCAATGTTGGAGCGCTAGGTATACAGGTGTTTTTATTTTTTTTATTTTTTTTTTAGTTTTAATTTTTTTATTAATTATTTTTATTAACATGTAATGTATTATTTGCCCCAGGGGTACATGTTTGTGAATCATCAGGTATATAGGTATATACACTTCACATCACTCACAATAGCACATACCCTCCCCGATGTCCATAACCCAACCATCCTCTCCATCCCCCTTCGCCCCAGCAACCCTCAGTTTGTTTTGTGACATTAAGAGTCTCTTATGGTTTATCTCCTTCCCAATCCCATTCTGTTTCATTTTTTCCTTCCCTACCTCCCAAAGCCCACACTCTGCCTCTGAAATTCCTCATATCAGGGAGATCATACAATAATTGTCTTTCTCTGACTTATTTCACTCAGCATAATACCCTCTAGTTCCATCCACGTCATTGCAAATGACAAGATTTCATTTCTTTTGATGGCTGCATAGTACTCCATTGTATATATGGTAGTTTTAACTTTTAAGGGAATGCCATTCTTTTTTTTCCATAATGGCTGCACTGATTTACATTACCACCAAACATGCAACAAGAATTCTCTTTTCTCCACCACCTTGCCAAACAGGCAAGGTGTCTTTTTAATAATGGCCATTCTAACAAGTATGAGGTGATATCTCCTTGTGGTTTTCATTTGTATTTCCCTGATGTTGAGCTACTTTTCACGTAGCTGCTGGCTATCTGAGTGTCATCTTTGGATAAATATCTATTCAGAAATCTATGCATTTTTTTAAAATAAATTTTATTTTTTAAACATATATTTTTAACCCCAGGGATACAGGTCTGTGAATCGCCAGGTTTACACACTTCACAGCACTCACCATAGCACATACCCTCCCCAATGTCCAAAACCCCACCCCCATTCTCCCAACCCCCCTCCCCCCATCAACCCTCAGTTTGTTTTGTGAGATTAAGAGTCACTTATGGTTTGTCTCCCTCCAATTACCATCTTGTTTCATTTACTCTTCTCCTACCCCCTTAACGCCCCATGTTGCATCTCCTCTCCCTCATATCAGGGAGATCATATGATAATTTTCTTTCTCCGATTGACTTACTTCGCTAAGCATGATACCCTCTAGTTCCATCCACATCGTCGCAAATGGCAAGATTTCATTTCTTTTGATGGCTGCATAGTATTCCATTGTGTATATATACCACGTCTTCTTTATCCATTTGTCTGTTGATGGACATCTAGGTTCTTTCCATAGTTTGGCTATTGTAGACATTGTTGCTATAAACATTCGGGTGCACGTGCCCCTTCGGATCACTACGTTTGTATCTTTAGGGTAAATACCCAGTAGTGCAATTTCTGGGTCATAGGGTAGTTCTATTTTCAACATTTTGAGGAACCTCAATGCTGTTTTCCAGAGTGGTTGCACCAGCTTCCATTCCCACCAACAGTATAGGAGGGTTCCCCTTTCTCCGCATATTCGCCAGCATCTGTCATTTCCTGACTTGTTAATTTTAGCCATTCTGACTGGTGTGAGGTGATGTCTCATTGAGGTTTTGATTTGTATTTCCCTGATGCCTAGTGATATGGAGCACTTTTTCATGTGTCTGTTGGCCATCTGGATGCCTTCTTTGCAGAAATGTCTATTCATGTCCTCTGCCCATTTCTTGATTGGATTATTTGTTCTTTGGGTGTTGAGTTTGCTAAGTTCTTTATAGATTTTGGAAACTAGCCCTTTATCTGATATGTCGTTGGCAAATATCTTCTCCCATTCTGTCAGTTGTCTTTTGGTTTTGTTTACTATTTCCTTTGCTGTGCAAAAGCTTTTGATCTTGATAAAATCCCAATAGTTCATTTTTGCCCTTGCTTCCCTTGCCTTTGGTGATGTTCCTAGGAAGATGTTGCTGCGGCTGAGGTCGAAGAGGTTGCTGCCTGTGTTCTCCTCAAGGATTTGGATGGATTCCTTTCTCACATTGAGGTCCTTCATCCATTCTGAGTCTATTTTCATGTGTGGTGTAAGGAAATGATCAAATTTCATTTTTCTGCATGTGGCTGTCCAATGTTCCCAACACCATTTATTGAAGAGGCTGTCTTTTTTCCATTGGACATTCTTTCCTGCTTTGTCGAAGATTAGTTGACCATAGAGTTGAGGGTCTATTTCTGGGCTCTCTATTCTATTCCATTGATCTATGTGTCTGTTTTTGTGCCAGTACCATGCTGTCTTGATGATGACAGCTTTGTAATAGAGCTTGAAGTCCGGGATTGTGATGCCACCAACTTTGGCTTTCTTTTTCAATATTCCTTTGGCTATTCAAGCTCTTTTCTGGTTCCATATAAATTTTAGGATGATTTGTTCCATTTCTTTGAAAAAAATGGATGGTACTTTGATAGGAATTGCATTAAATGTGTAGATTGCTTTAGGTAGCATAGGCATTTTCAGAATATTTATTCTTCCAATCCATGAGCATGGAACATTTTTCCATTTCTTTATGTCTTCCTCAATTTCTTTCATGAGTACTTAACAGTTTTCTGAGTATAGATTCTTAGCCTCTTTGGTTAGGTTTATTCCTAGGTATCTTATAGTTTTGGGTGCAATTGTAAATGGGATTGACTCCTTAATTTCTCCTTCTGCTGTCTTGTTGTTGGTCTAGAGAAATGCAACTGATTTCTGTGCATTGATTTTATATCCTGACACCTTACTGAATTCCTGTACAAGTTCTAGAAGTTTTGGAGTGGAGTCTTTTGGGTTTACCACATATATTACCATATCATCTGCAAAGAGTGATAGTTTGTCTTCTTCTTTGCCGATTTGGATGCCTTTAATTTCCTTTTCTTTGTCTGATTGCTGAGGCTAGGACTTCTAGTACTATGTTGAATAGCAGTGGTGATAATGGACATCCCTGCCGTGCAACTGACCTTAGCAGGAAAGCTTTCAGTTTTTCTCCATTGAGAATGACATTTGCGGTGGGTTATTCATACATAGCTTTGATAATATTGAGGTATGTGCCCTCTATCTCTGTACTTTGAAGAGTTTTGATAAGGAAGGGATGCTGTACTTTGTCAAATGCTTTTTCAGCATCTATGGAGAGTATCATATGGTTCTTGTTCTTTCTTTTATTAATGTGTTGTATCACATTGATTGATTTGCGGATGTTGAACGAACCTTGAAGCCCTGGAATAAATCCCACTTGGTCGTGGTGAATAATCCTTTTAATGTACTGTTGAATCCTATTGGTTATATTTTGGTGAGAATTTTTGCATCTGTGTTCATCAAGGATATTGGTCTGTAGTTCTCTTTCTTGGTGGGATCCTTGTCCGGTTTTGGGATCAAGGTGATGCTGTCCTCATAAAATCAGTTTGGAAGATTTCCTTCCATTTCTATTTTTTGGAACAGTTTCAGGAGAATAGTAATTAGTTCTTCTTTAAAAGTTTGGTAGAATTCCCCCGGGAAGCATTCTGGCCCTGGGATTTTGTTTGGAGATTGTTGATGACTGTTTCAATCTCCTTACTGGTTATGGGTCTGTTCAGGCTTTCTATTTCTTCCTGGTTCAGTTGTGGTAGTTTATATGTCTCTAGGAATGCATCCATTTCTTCCAGATTGTCAAATTTGTTGGCGTAGAGTTGCTCATAGTATGTTCTTATAATTGTCTGTATTTCTTTGGTGTTCGTTGTTGATCTCTCCTCTTTCATTCATGATTTTATTTATTTGGGTTCTTTCTCTTTTCTTTTTGATAAGTCTGACCAGGGGTTTATCAATCTTATTAATTCTTTCAAAGAACCAGCTCCTAGTTTCGTTGATTTGTTCTACTGTTTATTTTGGTTTCATTTCTGAAATTTCATTGATTTCTGCTCTGATCTTTATGATTTCTCTTCTCCTGCCGTGTTTAGGGATTCTTTGTTGTTCTTTCTCCAGCTCCTTTAGGTGTAGGGTTAGGTTGTGTACCTGAGACCTTTCTTGTTACTTGAGGAAGGCTTGTACCGCTATATATTTTCCTCTTAGGACTGCCTTTGTTGTGTCCCACAGATTTTGAACCGTTGTGTTTTCATTATCATTTGTTTCCATGAATTTTTTCAATTCTTCTTTAAATTTCTGGTTGACCCATTCATTCTTTAGAAGGATGCTGTTTAGTCTCCATATGTTTGGGTTTTATCCAAATTTCCTCTTGTGATTGCGTTCTAGCTTCAGAACATTGTGGCCTGAAAATAGGCAGGGAATGAACTCAATCTTTGATACTGGTTGAGACCTGAATTAGGACCCAGGATGTGATCTACTCTGGAGAATGTTCCATGTGCACTAGAGAAGAATGTGTATTCTGTTGCTTTGAGATGAAATGTTCTGAATATATCTGTGGTGTCCATCTGGTCCAGTGTGTCATTTAAGGCCTTTATTTCCTTGTTGATCTTTTGCTTGGATGATCTGTCCATTTCAGTGAGGGGAGTGTTAAAGTCCCCTACTATGATTGTATTATTGTTGATGTGTTTCTTTGATTTTGTTATGAATTGGTTTATATAGTTGCCTGCTCCCACGTTAGGGGCATAGATATTTAAAATTGTTAGATCTTCTTGTTGGACAGATTCTTTGAGTATGATATAGTGTCCTTCCCCATCTCTTATTATAGTCTTTGGCTTAAAATCTAATTGATCTGATAGAAGGATTGCCACTCCTGCTTTCTTCTGATGTCCATTAGCATGGTAAATTCTTTTCCACCCCCTCACTTTAAACCTGAAGGTGTCTTCGGGTTTAAAATGAGTTTCTTGTAGGCAACATATAGATGGGTTTTGTTTTTTTATCCATTCTGATACCCTGTGTCTTTTGATTGGGGCATTTAGCCCATTAACATTCAGGGTAACTATTGAGAGATATGAATTTAGTGCCATTGTATTGCCTGTAAGGTGACTGTTATTGTATATTGTCTCTGTTCCTTTCTGATCTACTACTTTTAGGGTCTCTCTTTGCTTAGAGGACCCCTTTCAATATTTCCTGTAGAGCTGGTTTGGTATTTGCAAATTCTTTCAGTTTTTGTTTGTCCTGGAAGCTTTTAATCTCTCCTTCTATTTTCAGTGATAGCCTAGCTGGATATAGTATTCTTGGCTGCATGTTTTTCTCGTTTAGTGCTCTGAATATATCATGCCAGCTCTTTCTGGCCTGCCAGGTCTCTGTGGATAAGTCTGCTGCCAATCTAATGTTTTTACCATTGTATGTTACAGACTTCTTTTCCCGGGCTGCTTTCAGGATTTTCTCTTTGTCACTAAAACTTGTAAATTTTACTATTAGGTGACGGGGTGTGGACCTATTCTCATTGATTTTGAGGGGGGTTCTCTGAACCTCCTATATTTTGATGCTTGTTCCCTTTGCCATATTGGGGAAATTCTCTCCAATAATTCTCTCCAATACACCTTCTGCTCCCATCTCTGTTTCCTCTTCTTCTGGAATCCCAATTATTCTAATGTTGTTTCGTCTTATGGTGTCACTTATCTCTCGAATTCTGCCCTCGTGGTCCAGTAGCTGTTTGTCCCTCTTTTGCTCAGCTTCTTTATTCTCTGTCATTTGGTCTTCTATATCGCTAATTCTTTCTTCTGCCTCATTTATCCTAGCAGTGAGAGCCTCCATTTTTATTGCACCTCATTAATAGCTTTTTTGATTTCAACTTGGTTAGATTTCAGTTCTTTTATTTCTCCAGAAAGGGCTTTTATATCTCCCGAGAGGGCTTCTCTAATGTCTTCCATGCCTTTTTCGAGCCTGGCTAGAACCTTGAGAATCATGATTCTGAACTCTAAATCTGACATATTACCAATGTCTGTATTGATTAGGTGCCTAGACTTCGGGACTGCCTCTTGTTCTTTTTTTTTTTTTTTTTGTGGTGAATTTTTCTGATTTTTCATTTTGTCTAGTAAGAGTGTATGAAGGTGCAAGTAAAATACTAAAAGGGTGGCAAAGACCCCAGGAAAATATGCTTTAACCAAATCAGAAGAGATCCTAAATCATAGGGGGGAGAAAGGGGATTAAAAAGAGGTTCAGAGAAAAAAAAAGAAAAAAAAAGAAACAATTAAAAAAAGAAAATGAATAAAGAAAAAACATAAAAAAGAAATATATATATATACGATAAACTAGTTAAAAAACGTTAAAAATAGAAAGGGGTAAAAGTTAAAAAAAATTAGCAGAAGAAAAAAAAATTGAAAAAGTAGAAAGAAATTAAAAAAAAACATTAAATTAACTCCAAGACTAAGGAATCATGGGGAGAAAACCATGAGTTCCATGCTTTGCTTTCTCCTCCTGTGGAATTCCGCCGCTCTCCTTGGTATTGAACCTGCACTCCATGGTAGGTGAACTTGGTCCTAGCTGGATTTCTTTTTGATCTTCTGGTATAGGGGCCTGTTGAGTGATTCTCAAGTGTCTTTGCCCCAGGCGGAATTGCCCGCCCTTACCAAGCGCCAGGCTGTGTAATCAGCTCGGGTTTGCTTTCAGGAACTTTTGTTCCCTGAATGCTTTCCGTAGAGGTCTGGAGGATGGGAATGAAAATGGCAGCCTCCCAGTCTCAGGCCTGGAGAAGCCGAGAGCTCAGGGCCCCACTCTTCAGTGTGCCCTTAGAGAATAGCACCCAATTAGTCCCTTCTCCCTGGCCTCCAGCTGCGCTCCGAGCTCACTAAGCCTGCGAATGTTTCAAGGTAACCCCGAGCTGAAAGCTCACTCCTCGGTTCTGTCTCTGTAGCCAGTTTCCCTGTTCTAATACCTGCAAGCTCTGCAACACTCAGACACCCCAGATCCTTATGTGACCTTGCGGGACCTGAGGCCAGACTGACCCTGCGTGGGCTTCACCCTGGTTTAGCCTCTGGGGCGATGCCCCTCAGCGGAACAGACTTTTAAAAGTCCTGATTTTGTGATTCATTGCTCCGCTGCTTGCCAGGATCTGGCCCCTCCCCCCGCAGTCTATCATCCTGTCGTTTTGGATTCACTTCTCTGCCAGTCCTACCTTTCAGAAAGTGGTTGATTTTCTGTTTCCAGTATTGCTGTTCTTCTTCTCTTCGATCTCCTGTTGGATTTGTGGGTGTTTGCAATCTTTAGATAAGCTATCTAGCTGATCTCCCGCAACCTGAAGTAGTCTCAGCCTGCTACTTCTCTGCCATCTTGACTCTGGTCCCTAAAGATTTGTTTAATCACTGAATGGCTTCTTTTTCCATCAGTGGGTCCAGCAGATCATGCTGCAAATCCCAGGGTGCCTGCCCAAAAGTCATGGACATCCAGGGTGTAAAGGGGGCTCTTCACCACTTCAGTAAAAATTAGGCAAATTTAACACCTCTCTAGCCCCCTGTTAAATTGTACCCAGAAGAAATGAGAACACATTTAAAATACTAAAGTTTATTATATAATTATCTTCAAAAGCATTTGAAGCTATTTATTCTAAACACACACACACACACACACACACACACACACACAGACACACACAAGACAAGGCAACCAACCAACCCAACCTGCAAACCAGAACAGTGACAGCAACGAGAATTAAGGTGATAAAAGTGACCGTAATTTGAGAGCACACCAGCTCTGAGGTTTTCAGCACAGGGACAGAGAGATGTTCTGTGAACTTTGAGAGCAAATCAGTTTCTCAGGGGCAATAAAGGTTTCCCCCTTGGGATAGGCATTATCATACCCATCTTTACTTTACTTGCACCTTCATATACTCTTACTAGACAAAATGAAAAATCGGAAAAATTCACCACAAAAAAAAAAAAAAAAAGAACAAGAGGCAGTCCCGAAGTCTAGGCACCTAATCAATACAGACATTGGTAATATGTCAGATTTAGAGTTCAGAATCATGATTCTCAAGGTTCTAGCCAGGCTCGAAAAAGGCATGGAAGACATTAGAGAAGCCCTCTCGGGAGATATAAAAGCCCTTTCTGGAGAAATAAAAGAACTGAAATCTAACCAAGTTGAAATCAAAAAAGCTATTAATGAGGTGCAATAAAAATGGAGGCTCTCACTGCTAGGATAAATGAGGCAGAAGAAAGAATTAGCGATATAGAAGACCAAATGACAGAGAATAAAGAAGCTGAGCAAAAGAGGGACAAACAGCTATTGGACCACGAGGGGAGAATTCGAGAGATCAGTGACACCATAAGACGAAACAACATTAGAATAATTGGGATTCCAGAAGAAGAGGAAACAGAGATGGGAGCAGAAGGTGTATTGGAGAGAATTATTGGAGAGAATTTCCCCAATATGGCAAAGGGAACAAGCATCAAAATATAGGAGGTTCAGAGAACCCCCCTCAAAATCAATGAGAATAGGTCCACACCCCGTCACCTAATAGTAAAATTTACAAGTTTTAGTGACAAAGAGAAAATCCTGAAAGCAGCCCGGGAAAAGAAGTCTGTAACATACAATGGTAAAAACATTAGATTGGCAGCAGACTTATCCACAGAGACCTGGCAGGCCAGAAAGAGCTGGCATGATATATTCAGAGCACTAAACGAGAAAAACATGCAGCCAAGAATACTATATCCAGCTAGGCTATCATTGAAAATAGAAGGAGAGATTAAAAGCTTCCAGGACAAACAAAAACTGAAAGAATTTGCAAACACCAAACCAGCTCTACAGGAAATATTGAAAGGGGTCCTCTAAGCAAAGAGAGACCCTAAAAGTAGTAGATCAGAAAGGAACAGAGACAATATACAATAACAGTCACCTTACAGGCAATACAATGGCACTAAATTCATATCTCTCAATAGTTACCCTGAATGTTAATGGGCTAAATGCCCCAATCAAAAGACACAGGGTATCAGAATGGATAAAAAAACAAAACCCATCTATATGTTGCCTACAAGAAACTCATTTTAAACCCGAAGACACCTTCAGGTTTAAAGTGAGGGGGTGGAAAAGAATTTACCATGCTAATGGACATCAGAAGAAAGCAGGAGTGGCAATCCTTCTATCAGATCAATTAGATTTTAAGCCAAAGACTATAATAAGAGATGGGGAAGGACACTATATCATACTCAAAGAATCTGTCCAACAAGAAGATCTAACAATTTTAAATATCTATGCCCCTAACGTGGGAGCAGGCAACTATATAAACCAATTCATAACAAAATCAAAGAAACACATCAACAATAATACAATCATAGTAGGGGACTTTAACACTCCCCTCACTGAAATGGACAGATCATCCAAGCAAAAGATCAACAAGGAAATAAAGGCCTTAAATGACACACTGGACCAGATGGACACCACAGATATATTCAGAACATTTCATCTCAAAGCAACAGAATACACATTCTTCTCTAGTGCACATGGAACATTCTCCAGAGTAGATCACATCCTGGGTCCTAATTCAGGTCTCAACCAGTATCAAAGATTGAGTTCATTCCCTGCCTATTTTCAGGCCACAATGTTCTGAAGCTAGAACGCAATCACAAGAGGAAATTTGGATAAAACCCAAACATATGGAGACTAAACAGCATCCTTCTAAAGAATGAATGGGTCAACCAGAAATTTAAAGAAGAATTGAAAAAATTCATGGAAACAAATGATAATGAAAACACAACGGTTCAAAATCTGTGGGACACAACAAAGGCAGTCCTAAGAGGAAAATATATAGCGGTACAAGCCTTCCTCAAGTAACAAGAAAGGTCTCAGGTACACAACCTAACCCTACACCTAAAGGAGCTGGAGAAAGAACAACAAAGAATCCCTAAACACGGCAGGAGAAGAGAAATCATAAAGATCAGAGCAGAAATCAATGAAATTTCAGAAATGAAACCAAAATAAACAGTAGAACAAATCAACGAAACTAGGAGCTGGTTCTTTGAAAGAATTAATAAGATTGATAAACCCCTGGTCAGACTTATCAAAAAGAAAAGAGAAAGAACCCAAATAAATAAAATCATGAATGAAAGAGGAGAGATCAACAACGAACACCAAAGAAATACAGACAATTATAAGAACATACTATGAGCAACTCTACGCCAACAAATTTGACAATCTGGAAGAAATGGATGCATTCCTAGAGACATATAAACTACCACAACTGAACCAGGAAGAAATAGAAAGCCTGAACAGACCCATAACCAGTAAGGAGATTGAAACAGTCATCAACAATCTCCAAACAAAATCCCAGGGCCAGAATGCTTCCCGGGGGAATTCTACCAAACTTTTAAAGAAGAACTAATTACTATTCTCCTGAAACTGTTCCAAAAAATAGAAATGGAAGGAAATCTTCCAAACTGATTTTATGAGGACAGCATCACCTTGATCCCAAAACCGGACAAGGATCCCACCAAGAAAGAGAACTACAGACCAATATCCTTGATGAACACAGATGCAAAAATTCTCACCAAAATATAACCAATAGGATTCAACAGTACATTAAAAGGATTATTCACCACGACCAAGTGGGATTTATTCCAGGGCTTCAAGGTTCGTTCAACATCCGCAAATCAATCAATGTGATACAACACATTAATAAAAGAAAGAACAAGAACCATATGATACTCTCCATAGATGCTGAAAAAGCATTTGACAAAGTACAGCATCCCTTCCTTATCAAAACTCTTCAAAGTACAGAGATAGAGGGCACATACCTCAATATTATCAAAGCTATGTATGAATAACCCACCGCAAATGTCATTCTCAATGGAGAAAAACTGAAAGCTTTCCTGCTAAGGTCAGTTGCACGGCAGGGATGTCCATTATCACCACTGCTATTCAACATAGTACTAGAAGTCCTAGCCTCAGCAATCAGACAAAGAAAAGGAAATTAAAGGCATCCAAATCGGCAAAGAAGAAGACAAACTATCACTCTTTGCAGATGATATGGTAATATATGTGGTAAACCCAAAAGACTCCACTCCAAAACTTCTAGAACTTGTACAGGAATTCAGTAAGGTGTCAGGATATAAAATCAATGCACAGAAATCAGTTGCATTTCTCTAGACCAACAACAAGACAGCAGAAGGAGAAATTAAGGAGTCAATCCCATTTACAATTGCACCCAAAACTATAAGATACCTAGGAATAAACCTAACCAAAGAGGCTAAGAATCTATACTCAGAAAACTGTTAAGTACTCATGAAAGAAATTGAGGAAGACATAAAGAAATGGAAAAATGTTCCATGCTCATGGATTGGAAGAACAAATATTGTGAAAATGTCTATGCTACCTAAAGCAATCTACACATTTAATGCAATTCCTATCAAAGTACCATCCATTTTTTTTCAAAGAAATGGAACAAATCATCCTAAAATTTATATGGAACCAGAAAAGAGCTTGAATAGCCAAAGGAATATTGAAAAAGAAAGCCAAAGTTGGTGGTATCACAATCCCGGACTTCAAGCTCTATTACAAAGCTGTCATCATCAAGACAGCATGGTACTGGAACAAAAACAAACATAGATCAATGGAATAGAATAGAGAGCCCAGAAATAGACCCTCAACTCTATGGTCAACTAATCTTTGACAAAGCAGGAAAGAATGTCCAATGGAAAAAAGACAGCCTCTTCAACAAATGGTGTTGGGAAAATTGGACACCACATGCAGAAAAATGAAACTGGACCATTTCCTTACACCACACACGAAAATAGACTCAGAATGGATGAAGGACCTCAATGTGAGAAAGGAATCCATCCAAATCCTTGAGGAGAACACAGGCAGCAACCTCTTCGATCTCAGCTGCAGAAACATCTTCCTAGGAACATAGCCAAAGGCAAGAGAAGCAAGGGCAAAAATGAACTATTTGGATTTCCCCAAGATCAAAACTTTTGCACAGCAAAGGAAATGGTTAACAAAACCAAAAGACAACTGACAGAATGGGAGAAGATATTTGCAAACGACATATGAGATAAAGGGCTAGTGTCCAAAATATATAAATATCTTAGCAAACTAAACACCCAAAGAACAATTAATCCAATCAAGAAATGGGCAGAGGACATGAACAGATATTTCTGCAAAGAAGACATCCAGATGGCCAACAGACACATGAAAAAGTGCTCCATATCACTAGGCATCAGGGAAATACAAATCAAAACCACAATGAGACATCACCTCACACCAGTCAGAATGGCTAAAATTAACAAGTCAGGAAATGACAGATGCTGGCAAGGATGTGGAGAAAGGGGAGCCATCCTACTCTGTTGGTGGGAATGGAAGCTGGTGCAACCACTCTGGAAAACAGCATTGAGGTTCCTCAAAATGTTGAAAATAGAACTACCCTATGACCCAGCAATTGCACTACTGGGTATTTGCCCTAAAGATACAAATGTAATGATCTGAAGGGGCACGTGCACCTGAATGTTTATAGCAGCAATGTCTACAGTTGCCAAACAATGGAAAGAACCTAGATGTCCATCAACAGATGAATGGATAAAGAAGATGTTGTATATATACACAATGGAATACTATGCAGCCATCAAAAGAAATGAAATCTTGCCATTTGCGATGACGTGGATGGAACTAGAGGGTATCATGCTTAGCGGAGTAAGTCAATCGGAGAAAGACAATTATCATATGATCTCCCTGATATGAGGGAGTGGAGATGCAACATGGGGGGTTAAGGGGGTAGGAGAAGAATAAATGAAACAAGATGGGAATTGGAGGGAGACAAACCTAAGTGACTTGTAGTCTCACAAAACAAACTGAGGTTTGCTGGGGAGACGGGGGTTGGGAGAGGGTGGTGGGCTTATGGACATTGGGGAAGGTATGTGCTGGGGTGAGTGCTGTGAAGTGTGTAAACCTGGCGATTCACAGACCTGTACCCCTGAGGATAAAAAATATATTATATGTTTATAAAGAATAAAAATAAAAAATAAATTTAAAAAATTAAAAAAAAAACACAAATCTTTAACAGGAGAAATCTTGATCAGACAGGGAGAACTCCTTCTTTCTTAGAAAACAATTTTGTTTACACTAAAGACGGAAGAAAATAAGGAAAGGAGAAAGTTTGTATTGAGAGAAATTTGTAAATATTTAGCTGGTGAAACAGGCAAACATGTTTTGGCTTTTTTGGAATTTACAAGGATTATTCCTTCTCCTTGCCAGACATTAATAGCTATTGTCTGTCCAGTGTCCCTCTTCCCTACCTTCTTCTGCACCCCCCCAAAAAAAGAAAGAAAGAAAATCAGCCACAGAATCCCATCCTCTTGGCCACAGGGCCAGGAATAAAGCCAGGACAGGACATCTAGAACCTTCCTTGGAAATTTAGATGTGACTGCTTAGAGAGGATAGCCTTCTTTTTGCTAGAGTCCTAACCTGAGTCTAGTAAGCCTATAGAGGCTGCCTGCCAAGCTTCTCACTCCCTAAAGGAGACTCATCTGTAGGCCAAGATAAAGCTTCAGTTCAAAATTACTAGTGTTTCTGTCACTTTCAACTGACATACTTCTGGCTGGCATATTCTCATCTTATAAGGGAGGGCAGAGAAGCCCAGACAGGAACGAGCACTCCTGGTCATGGAAAGGGGAGCCCAGGACTCCCAAACTCCACTCCTGCCCTTCTGCTTGGACACCTCCATGTCCTCTGCCTGGGCTTAGAAGGGGGCCAGGCACCACATCCAGAGTTTACCCCCAGGAAGATAAAGGACCAATTCTTCAATGCATCCCTTCTTGTTCCCCTTCTTCTGCCCCCCCACCCCATGCCCTATAGTCACAGTGACAGAAAAGACTACACCACTACTAGCGATCTCCTAAAAATTACCAAGACTGAGAACTGAGCCATTATTCTGAACCCTGACTCTGGTTTGTACTAACATGTTTCTATTCCTTTAATAAAGAACTTGAGTGATGAACTCCTCCTGTCTGCTTTGCTCTGTCTCCTGCTGAAAACTCCGACCTGTGTTGCAAACATCTCAGCTGGTCTGGCTACTCCTCCTGTGAGGAAGGTGAAAATAAAGTGAGAAAGAAGCAGAAATATTTCTCCAGGTCCCTGGAGCCAGATCAAGACAGAACTGTCTTGATACGCACTTCAGTGGAAAGGGACCTGGGCTTGCCTCCTGGCTTAAGCACCAACTCACTACTATGGCATAGGACACCTTCCTTCTTGCCCCAACCTTGTGTCCTTCCTCTGAAATGTAGAGGCTAGTGATGCTTGTTTCTGAGGGACTGTGAGCATGCTGTGAGATTCCCGTCTTCACAGTACCTAACGCGGGTCTGGGGACATTGCAGGTCCTGGGTTAATGCTCATATCCTCCTCCTTCCTGTCTCAACTGATTAGGAAAAGGATGTTTCACATGACACATGAGCCTACCTGCTCCCAAGTAAGTTACATGGAATTATCGTATCTTCTCATGAATCAATATACATAAGATGAATGGTGCAATGCTATTAGCATAATGAGTATTCTAATTACAGTTCTAACATTCAAGCTGGCACCAAGGGAATACCAATTGCTAAGGATGTAGTTGCCAACCTGCGATGGGTGTATGTATGCAGCAACTGAACTTGTGATATCAAGGAGCCATCACACTTTCCAAAACACAGGAGGAAATCTGTTACAGCATCTCACTAACACGGGCATGTGCGTGCACACACACACACACACACACACACACACACACACACACGGTCCCTCTCTCACTGTGCCACTCTGGTCTCATTTCCTTTATATGACGATGTTCCACATGGATCAATGGGGGGGAATGCCAACAATTTTGCCAGCACCACTGACTAGGAGATTCCACCAGGCTAGAAGGCTGCAAGGATGTTTTCCCAAGCTTCTCCAACAACAGCCCTGTGAGGTGTGTTAGCAGCGGCTTCCCATTTCACAGGTGGGTATCTGAGGTAAAGAGAAGCTGAGTAATAGTAACTGTAACCAACCAATAACCTGTAACCCTGCTGGATGCTTCTTATGGATTCTGTTTCTGAAGCCATTTACCTGGGGTCTAGTCCTTGTTACCCCGTTGTGCAGGAGACACCACTACCTAGACATGTCATACAGCAACACACTGGCAGATCCAGGACTGACCCTCAGGTCATTGTTCCCAGAGAGCAGCCCAAGATGCTGAGAGAGACTCCCCACTTGTCTGGGTTCACTTGGATTCCAGCCAGGAAGCTGCAATCCAAACCCAGCTCCATCCGATATCAGTCTAAACCCTACACGCAGTAGTTCTGGAGTTCAGCAATAACTTGACATAATTCCTTATGGTTTTCTTGAAAAGAAAATGACTGCAAAAATGAACCCCAGGGGTTCCTCGGTTATGGCAGGGTCATGTCTGTTCCCCAGCATAGAAGTCTGTCCTTAGCGCTGCCAGCATCCAGATTTTGGTCCATAACTCAGTTGGGAACAAATCAGGTCCCAGCTTACATTTGTGGAAGGCATAAATGTAGAAGAATGTGAAGCAGATCTTGGAGTTGGGCTGGGTGGAAACTGGCCTTGACCATGAACTCCAACTGTAGCCAGGTGCTGTGCCACCTGTGAGGCCCTGTTTATGCTAGTAAGATAAAACCAAAAGTTTTATGGAAGAAAGCCCTGTAGGAACTGGGGCAGGAAGAGAGTGTCCTGCCTCAGGGTGGCTCCCAGTGGGAAAGTCAAAGGGATTGGTACATGCAAGTGTGTGAGGTTAGGAGCATGAATTCCCCTAGACACCCCCGGCAGTGGCAGGTGTCAGACAGCCCTGAATCTGGGAGGTTTGGAAGGATGAAAACCAGAAGAGCCAAAGATCACAGTCATCCTAAGGACCCTCTGCCAGAAAGCCAATCTCTTTCTTTTCAAAGGATTGGTGCCAAGGATCAGGTGAGAACCAAGACTATGAATGGAGGCAGACACCAACTCCCGGGGCCTGCACGGGCCTTAGGGACCGTCCTCTAATGTAAGAAGCAACCAGTAAAAGTGATAAATGGATGGGATCATGCTGGCCCAGGCATGCATAATGAATGGGAGGTAAGCAGAACGGCAGGCAGAGAGACAAGTGCTGTGCTTTGGATAAGAAATCCGAAGAGGCAATTCACGAGGCCTGAAGGATGTGCGGTTGGTGTGCTGACTCATTGGAATGGGTCTTTGGGCAAGAACGACGTAAGGGCAGCTCCCAGGTATTGGCTTGGATAGCTGACAAATAAAGACAACTCTTTTAAATATCAGTCTGAAAGCTGACACATAGTTATAGGAGTCTCCTTATAGGACTTAATAATATTCTATGCTATGGATCACAACATGTCATACTGAGTATCTGCACTTGGATTCAGCATCTCTCTGTTAATTTGTGTTTTTAACATCATATTTCCATTTGAAATGCTCCCAGAAGGAAGGAGAGTGGAGGTGGGAGATGGAAAGGCGAGTGTGTATGTGGCAAAGCCCAGAATAGGAATAGGGTCATTTGAGGAAGGTCCCTCAGAGCAGGACCAGGCTGTGTGAAAATGGGGTGTACCCCAGCACTTAAGGAAAGTCATTTGCAGAGTGCAGTTCCCATTCTGAGCCTCCAATGGTGAGAGTCAAATGTTAATAGTAACCAATGTGTGTTAGGGGTGACCCCCTGTGCACAGGAATGAGGGAAGCCATCAATGAGGGGCCTGGGAGCCATTCAGAGCAACACACATCCTTCAAATCTCCTCTGCTCCCTCCATCATCCATGTACATTCCTGTGGGCTCAGAGCCTGGAGCTCCGATCTTTGGAAGGGCCTGCCTGTGTGAACCACCTTATCAGGGATACTGTCCATGCTTCATCTGACTTTCAGGGTTTAAAGCAAGCCCAGCTTGTGGACATCCCTCCTTGTCCTCTGCACTGCATCTCAGACCCCTCCTGGCCTTGGCTTCCTGGGACAGCATCTGAAGGCTTCAGGGGCAGATTCTGCAGCAGGCATCTGCTCAGGAAAGAAAGTGGCTGCACCTCCAGCAGCAGGCAGTGTCTGCCCGGGCTAGGCTGTCTGCATCCTGCTGCCAGACTGTTAACCCTAGAAGCAGGCAAGGAAGAACCTCCCCAAGCCCATGCTTAGGCCTCCTTTGGGGCCAAGAGTCTAGAGGACCGCTCAGCTGCAGAAGCCAAAAGCACAGCTTCCTCTATGTTATGTCCCTGAATTCCCCTGAATCCATAATCCAGTCTGTCACTGATTTAATGGATACTCATGTATCCATTACACATTCAGTGCATGTTGATGACAGGTGGAATTATTGACCCCTCCCCAGTGACAGAGGTGAGCTTGCTGCTCAGGCTTAGACACAGTCCCCTCGCATTCCCAGGAGGTTTGGTGCAGGTCTGTGTGAGATCAGAGCCCATTGGAATTAAGCCCTGACATTTGCTGAAGCCATCCGGAAAGAGGGGACCTCTTTCTGCCAGACCCAGGAACTGCTAGGGGCTGTGCAGTTGATGGCCTGAGGCACCGACCCCAAGGGGACCAGAGCCAGACCATGCAGAGAGCAGAGTGTTCCCAGGGACTCCCTGGCGGCCCAAGCCCTCAAGGCCTCAACTCCTGAGACATTTCCATGAAGCATGAAGCTCGCTAACAAAGCCCATCCCCCAACTCATTTTTTTTTTCCCCCGGAAGAACACTGACTGACTGGTCAGCTTCAAGGTTCTGCTCCTGGCCTGCCTCTTCCAAAAAAACCCTTTTATTTTAATCATTTTTAAATTTATTTTCAGCATAACAGTATTCATTATATTTGTACCACACCCAGTGCTCCATGCAATCCGTGCCCTCTACAATACCCACCACCTGGTTCCTCCAACCTCCCAACCCCCAACCTCTTCAAACCCTTCAGAATGTTTTTCAGAGTCCATAGTCTCTCATTGTTCACCTCCCATTCCAATTTCCCCCAACTCCCTTCTCCTAACTCCCCATGTCCTCCATGTTATTTGTTTTGCTCCACAAATAAGTGAAACCATATGATAATTGACTCTCTCTGCTTGGCTTATTTCACTCAGCATAATCTCTTCCAGTCCCATCCATGTTGCTACACAAGTTGGGTATTCATCCTTTCTGATGGAGGCATAATACTCCATAGTGTATATGGACCACATCTTCCTTATCCATTCTTCCGTTGAAGGGCATCTTCGTTCTTTCCACAGTTTGGCGACTGTGGCCATTGCTGCTATAAACATTGGGGTTCAGATGGCCCTTCTTTTCACTCCATCTGTATCTTTGGGGTAAATACCCAGTAGTGCAATGGCAGGGTGATTGGGAAGTTCTATTTTTAATTTCTTGAGGAATCTCCACACTGTTCTCCAAAGTGGCTGCACCAGCTTGCATTATCACCAACAGTGTAAGAGTGTTCCCCTTTCTCCACATCCCCTCCAACACATGTTGTTTCCTGTCTTGCTAATTTTGGCCGTTCTAACTGGTGTAAGGTGATATCTCAATGTGGTTTTAATTTGAATCTCCCTGATGGCTAGTGATGATGAACATTTTTTCATGTGTCTGATAGCCATTTGTATGTCTTCATTGGAGAAGTGTCTGTTCATATCTTCTGCCCATTTTTTGATATGATAATCTGTTTTGTGTGTGTTGAGTTTCAGGTGTTTTTTATAGATCCTGGATATCAACCTTTTGTCTGTACTGTCATTTGCAAATATCTTCTCCCATTCCATGGGTGGCCTCTTTGTTTTGTTGAATGTTTACTTTGCTGTGCAGAAGCTTTTGATTTTGGTGAAGTCCCAAAAGTTTATTTTGGCTTTTGTTTCCTTTGCCTTTGGAGACATATCTTGAAAGAAGTTGCTATGGCTGACATCGAAAAGGTTACTGCCTATGTTCTCCTCTAGGATTCTGATGGAGTCCTGTATTTTTAAGCCCTAGCAAGTGGAATTATGCATGACTCTTTTGGATGACTCTTATCAGAGTTTAGCTTAATGAGATTCACAAAGGTACAAAAGGCTGGTTCCATAACTGAAATATTCCCCTGTCACAAGACAGCGAGACACTTACAAGCTGGGTTGTGCCCACCCCCAAATTCATTTGCTTAATGCTAACCCCTGTTAGCTCAGAATTCAACTGTCTTTGGAGACAAGGTCTTTAAAGATCTGATTAAATTACAAGTCTCCTAGGCTGGACCTTAATCGAGTATGACTGAAAACCTATTGAGGAGAGACAGCAAGGTGTGTTTGCACAGAGGGGACCTTGGGAAGAAGTATCAAGAAGGTGGCCATCTCCAAGTCAAGAAGAGAGAACTCAAAGGAAGCCAACCTTGCTGCCATCTTCTTCTTGGACTTGCAGCCCAGAACTTTGAGAAAATAAAGCTCTGATGTTTAAGGCACCCAGCCTGTTGTATACTCTAATGGCAGCCTGAGGAGACAAAGACCCTGTAACAGATAGCTGAGGTTCATAGGAGAATCAGAACTGCCTGAAGGAAAGCTTAATTTATTCCATGTTCTACAGAGGAACTGTCCAAGGACTGTAGTTTCTTTCCCCCATGGCCCACTCCCAAACTGCTGATGGCAGGCCTGGTCTCTGAGGAAGAAAACCTTCAGGATGGTGAGCACTTCTGAGTCCTCACTCCCAGCCCCAACCCCACCTGCCAGTTCCACAAGTCCTCCCCTTGTCTCTCTTGTTCCTCTGGCAGACTCTTTCCCACCACAGGGACCCCACTTCCTCCTCCTACCCACAGCTATGGTCCCACACTGAAGCTACCCTAATCCTCTCCAGAAAACCCCACACCCACTCACAGTATCTCTCCTGTGAATTTCTGAGTCTGGTCCAGCCTTTGCAGGAATGCTCTGTCCCTTCTTCCAAGTCACCTTCCTTATTGACCTCCAGAGCCATTCTCCACCCACAAGTGGAGACCTTGCTGGCCACCCTCTCCCTCATCTGTATTTAGTTGTTTCCTTTCAAGCTACCAATCACCACATCAAATTGGAGTCCTACCCATCCCTCTAGCCCCTGCTTAAAATGTAATCCCCAAATCAGAGATGCCAAAAAAAAAAAGAAAAAGAAAACAAACAAACAAAAAACCAAGCCCCCAGAAAATCTCCAAAGAAGCTGGTATGACTAAAATATTTAGTTAATGAAATGTAATGTCTCCATAAGGAGAAGCAGTTAAATTCTTGGCATGTGCTTTATTTTTATAGTGATCTATGGGGTGCCAGGTTTGCTCAATCTGTTAAGTATCTGATTCTTGATCTCAGCTCAGGTCTTGATTTAAGGGGTGTGAGTTCAAGTCCGGCATGGGGCTTGACTAGTGATCTATGCATGCGTGTCACACAGTGGGCTGTACATGTTCAACTGTCCTTTGTGAAAGGGTCAGATAGGAATCTGTTTAGATGTTCTTCAGCTTTGTGAAAAAACCCTGTCAGGGGAACATCCCAGCAGATCCTCTTGTTGAAAATACTCTTCCTGAAAGCATACACGTGAGGGGGTCATTTGTTCAAGTGGATGGCAGCTGGCCAAGACTGATTTGGAGGAAGCCATTCTGCCTAGGACATCTCCCCTCTGTGAAGCTCAGCATTCTGGCTGGGAATCAGATCTTCATAGTGCATGGCCCAGTCTTCCCAGTTATCTGACAGGATGGCTCAGCCCTCAGACTGTGCTTCCTGACTAGTCTTCCCTGAAAGGCAGGATGGGGCAGGGGCAGTCTCTGCAGGAGAGGTGAGGTGGGTCTCTCTTCCAGCTTCCTCTACTTCCTTCTTGTCCTCCCCTACCTATAACCCAAGTGTGGGCAGCCGCAGAGCCTCTCTGTCCTCCTCATTATGGCATTATGATAAGCTTATCAGCAAGAGACCATGATAGGATGATGGGTCAGTCTCTCAGGGAGGCGCAGGATGTGTCAGGTTGAGACCGTACACCAAGGGGCCAGAAGAGGAGAGAAGATGACAAAAGGCACAGCATCTGTGCCCACGACAGGAAGGAACACAAGAACACATAAAAACTGACACAGAAAAGGGACCCTTTCACAAGTCTCCTCACCATCCTTTCTGTTAAAAGCCACCTACATGTAAGAAGCAAGACTGAAAATTCCCTTTTCATGCCTCTTCTCTCCCCTAAGCTGGCTTCCACCTAGCTCAGGTAACCACTGTCCTGAACTGTACCTGACATGCTCAGCTTCCCACTGCCAACACGATGATGGTGAACCAATGAAGCTCTAGAAGCCCTTAATGACTAAAAGACACTTATTTAAAAATGAGATAAAAGAATGTCTCCAAATACCTGAATTCATTAGCTGTACCATAGCTGCAAAACCTAAGTAAGAATTTTTTTTTTCCTTAGGAGAAAGCGTGTTAAAAGAACACAACATTGAATAACTGCAAACGTCCCCCAGACATTTGTAAATCAGTACCCTTTGACCTCTTTCTTCCCCCTTTTGTAAAGAAATTTAACAATTACCTTCTTGCTCCATGAAAACAATTCCTGCACTGAAATTCAATCTCCAGCTTCTGAGAGTCACCTGTTCCCCTTTGGAAGGCTGTTCCATTTCTCCTTCAATAATGCGCAGATGTGTAAATGCAAGAGAAAAACAAATTGTTGAGGTTACAGTTATTTGATCCACACTGTCCAAGAAAGCAAATTATAGAAAACCATTTTTCACCCAAGGGCCTAAATTACTGAAGTCATCCAAAATCAAATATGGCATATAATGTGGAGAATTCAGATACATGGACACCCTGATGTAAGCAAACTAACAAAACAAAACTAAAACTAAACTAAGCAAACGTTAACTTACCAAAGAACAGAGGAGTAAAATGATATTGGAATAAAAAATTACATACCTCCTCTGTTAAATATGAGATAAGATAATCCAAAGCATTTCTTTACAAAAGACCACAGATTCACTTTTGCATATGATGCCCTTCATAGTGAAATAGCAAAAATGTTGTTGATATTTAATATATCTCTGAAGTTTATGTAATTATATTAAACAGTTGTACATTCTAATCATTCTATTTTTAATTATGATGTAATAATCATGTCAATCTACCCAAAGATCCTAACTTCATTAACTATACCCTGGAGAATATTCCTGAAAATTTTATCATTAAAAATATGACATATTTAGCACAACCCAATGTTAAAAACAGAGATGAAAATGGCCCTTAATATTTGAATCATGCAAAGAAAAATTATTATATTTTCAGATGAGTGTATATATTTCACAATATTAAACATTTTAATGACTTTAGTATCTGCATGACACCATGTATTAGTGTGGCCAATGGTTTATCGATCTTATTGATTCTTTCAAAAAACCAGCTTCTAGTTTTATTGATACATTCTACTGTATATCTGGTTTCTACCTCATTAATCTCTGCTCTAATCTTGAAAATTTCCCTTCTTATGTGTGGAGTTGGTTCAATTTGTTGTTGATTCTCCAGTTCTTTAAGGTGTAGAGACAGCTAGTGTATTCTGGATTTTTTAATTTTTTTGAGGGAGGCTTGGATGGCTATGTATTTCCCCCTTAGGACTGCCTTTGCTGTATCCCATAGGTTTTGGACTGAAGTATCTTCATTCTCATTGATTTCCATGAATTGTTTCAGTTCTTCTTTAATCTCCTGGTTGATCCAAGCATTCTTAAGCAAGGTGGTCTTTAGCTTCTGGGTGTTTGAGTTCCTTCCGAACTTTTCCTTGTGTTTGAGCTCCAGTTTCAAAGCATTGTGATCTGAGAATACGCAGGGAATAATCTCTGTCTTTTGGTATCGTTTGAGTCCTGATTTGTGACCCAGTATGTGGTCTATTCTTGAGAAGGTTCCATGTGCACTTGAGAAGAATGAGTATTCTGTTGTTTTAGGGTGGAATG
>NW_022631438.1:37603-107998 GCF_010015895.1 Lontra canadensis
ATGTGCACTTGAGAAGAATGAGTATTCTGTTGTTTTAGGGTGGAATGTTCTGTATATATCTATGAGGTCCATCTGGTCCAATGTGTCATTCAATGCTCTTGTTTTTTTATTGATTTTTCTGCTTCGATGTTCTGTCTATTTCTAAGAGAGGTGTGTTAAGATCTCCTACTATTACTGTATTCATATCAATATGACTCTTTATCTTAATTAACAGTTTTCTTATGTAATTGGCTGCTCCCATATTGGGGGCGTAGATATTTACAATTGTTAGATCATCTTGGTGGATAGTCCCTTTAAGAATGATGCAGTGTCCTTCTGTATCTCTGACTAGTTTTTAGTTTAAAATCTAATTTTTCTGATATGAGAATCTCTACCCTGGCCTTCTTTTGAGGTCTATTGGCATAAAAGATGGTTCTCCATCCCTTCACTTTCAGTCTGGGTGTATCTTTAGGTTCAAAATGGGTCTCTTGTAGACAACATATGGATGGGTCCTGTCATTTTATCCAATCTGCAACCCTGTGCCGTTTTATGGGTGCATTTAGGCCATTCACATTGAGAGTGATTATTGATAGATACGTTTTTATTGACATAGTGTTACCTTTGAAGTCTTTCTTTCTGTAGATTGTCTCTATATTTCTGTTCAATGCTATTCTTAGGATTTTTCTTCTTTTATAGTACCTCTCTTAATATTTCCTGCAGTGTCGGCCTGGTGGTTGCATAGTCTTTTAAGCCTTGCCGGTCCTGGAAACTCTTTATCTCTCCATCCATTTTGAATGTCAGTCTTGCTGGATAAAGTATTCTTGGCTGCATGTTCTTCTCATTTAGTGCCCTGAATATATCTTGCCAGCACTTTCTGTCTTGCCAGGACTCTGTGGACTGGTCTGACATTATTCTGATGTGCTTTACTCTGTAAGTAAGGAGCCTCTTTGTCCTAGCGGCTTTCAAGAGATTATACCTACAATTATGATTTCTCAATTTGACTATCAGGTGCCTTGATGTTTTTCTGGAATCTATAATCTTGGGTGGAGACCATTCAGCCTCTAGTACATGAACGCTGATTTGATTCACGAGATTGGGAAAATTTTCATGAAGAACTTGTTCCACTATGTCTTATAGACTTCTTTCTTTCTCCTCCCCTTCAGGGATTCTAATAATTCTGATGTTGGAATGTTTCATGGCATCATTTATTTCCCTGATTCTTCTAAGCTGTTTGTTCCAGGCTTCCTCCTGATCCTTTCTCTCTATTTGTTTGTCCTCCAGATCACTAATTCTATCTTTTGTCTCAGTTACCCTAGCTTTGAGAGAATTTAGATTAGATTGGAACTCATTGAGAGCTTTGTGAACCTCTTCCTTGGTAGCTTTCAGCTCAGCTCTAACATAGTGAACATCTTCACTGGTCACTTTCAGTTCAGCCCTAATCAATTACATTTGGTCATCCGTGGCTTTCTCCAACCTAGCTATTGCCTAGATAATTGTTAGCCTGAATTCTCTTTCTGACATATTGTCTATGTTGATAGCTGTTAGCTCTGTTGCAGAAGGCCCATCCTCTGTATTTTTCTTCTGTTGGGCATTCCTCCTCCTAGTCATTTTAGTGAGAGATGACTGAATGGATGTAGCTAGAAGTATCCACCATGGTGCAGTCTAGGTGCACCTTGGAACACTTCTGAGCAATCAGGATTCCCCACCCAAATGACAGAAATAAGAAAAGAAAAAGAAAAAAGAGAGAGAGAGAAAAAGACAGGGGGGAAAAAAGGAATATAAAATAGAAGGTTCAGCCCAAATGGGCCCCAAGGTAAGATTTAGGAAGTATACAAACAAAAACAGACAAACAAAAAGACTGTTAAAAGTATATGAGAAGAGAGAGAGAGAGAGAAAAAAAAATATGCAAATAAAGGAAGAACCTCATCAAAAAGAACCCCAAGTATAAGATTTATATACAATCAGGACAAACACAAAAACACAGAAACACTGGCGGAAGAAAAAGATGGGAGAGTGGCAATAAATTCTCAGTGTGGGCGAGGAAGGTTATTTTGATTCTTCCTGGATGTATCTTGATATCTTTGATAAAGGACTCAACTTTCCTAAGATAAAGGGGGGTTAAAAATTGGTTTACCTATGGGGTAGCACTGATTGGGGAAAGGGAATTATCTTGATGTTTAACTCTATATGAATATTAGAAAATAAAAATAAAAAAGGAATAAACTAGAGTAAACTAAACTAAAATTAAAAAAAAATTTTTTAAAAGTAGAAACGCAAAAGAAAAACACAGGTATATGAATCAAAAAGCTCAGGTTAGAAGGTTATTATGGAGTTTGATGTATTGGACATCTCACTGTGATGGTAAATAGGTTAAAAAATTATGTATATAAAAAAAATGAACCAGATTAGTGGGAACGATTTAAAAATAAAAGTTGTCCTATGAAGTAGTGGTGGTTGTTCTCTTGTCTTTTTTTTTTTTTTCTTTCCTGGTTGGTTTTCTGGGGGAGGGGTCTGCCACGTGGGTTTTCAGTCAATGATGTTCTGAGTTAAGTCCTCCCGCCCCCCCCCAAAGCGGTGGGCTCTGAGGAAACTGTTTTTTTCAGGCTTTTGTTCTCTGGAGGTTTTTATATTTGTTCATTTTTTTTTCCTTGCCTTGACTGCTTTTGATGATTTTATTAGGTTTAGAGGAAAGCATACTGCACCCTGACCTCCCTCTGAGAGAGAAGCCTCAGTCTGGCTGCAGAGCCCAAATAAATTCCCCCTTGGCTGCTGGCAGAGCAGGTTCCAAGTCGCGGTCCCTGGGGACTCAGGATTTTCATTTTGTACCCAAAACCACGGCAGCAGTGTCTGTCTGGGCAGCTCCAGGCTGCCAGAGAGTTTTCCAAGCAGCGATCGCAAGCTGAGATTATTCCACTGGCCCGGGCTGGGAGTGCCTGGTCTTTCTGGGTCTAAAAGCACCGGGCTTGTGCACACCTCTCTCAGGGGAGTGTGTGGGGCACACGCGCGTGCATGTCTCAGGCTCTGGTGGAATGGCGCGAGTCCGAGAGCATCAGGGCGGGCCTTTACACAACTCTCTCAGGGGAGTGTGTGGGGCACGTGTGCGCATCTCAGGCTCTGGTGAAATGGCACGGGTCAAAGAGCGTGGGGCAGGGGATGGCGCATCTCTGTCTCTGTAGCACCTGCCCTCTGGCTCTGGAGCCTCTGCCTTCTGGTGAGGCTCCCAGTCCCTCACAGGAGCCAGACCCCACGCAATCTTGGGCATGCTGGCAGCTCAGGACCAAGACCTGGTTTCTCCCCTGCACTGTCTCTGGCTCAGCACCAGGGGAGGCTGTCCTGGGTCCGGGGACTTAAGCCCCTGTTCCAAGCTGCCCCGATTCACACAATTTCCCCCCATGATCCTTTGCTCTCTTTGAATGCTTTCAACCAGACTCCAGGTTAATTCTGGTTCCAAGATGCAGGGCACTCTAGCTTGTATTAGGGTTATTACTTTTCAACCGGTCACCTCTGGTGGCTCCCTCCCCCTTTTGTTTATCTTCCGATATCAGTCCACCTTTCCCTCCGCTTTACCTGCCCACTGGCGTCTTCTGCCCCTGTAGAGATCCAGACGTGTATAATTCTGGTCTCAGGCTGTTTTCATGGGTGATCGGAATTCTTTGGTAGGTAATCAGCTCACTTTAGGGTACAGGTTGAAAAGGCGCCTCCTCCTACTTCCCCACTATCTTGTCTCTCTGAGACCTCCAGTTTTAAGAGAGAAGAGTAGAAAATAAATTTCAGCATTCTTACCAAGTCAACCTGCAACTTTCAACAAAACTCAAAGGCACACACATAAACCCATAGCAAAGTATATAAGAAATGTGAAGGAAATGCAGTGATGGACAGTCAAGCAGGAGAGAAAATGCCATGGTTGCAGAAATTTAGACAAGGCAGGGAGGGTAAAAGTCCCAGAGAAAGTGGCATAGTCTGAGGGGCATGCCATGTCCGTTGCTGAGGACAGCTGACAGAGATAGGCATTGGGCAGCTCCCATCGCCTGAGTTTGGTACAGGAAAGCAGGATATGATGGGCTATACAGAAAATTCATCAGACCTGCCATATATTGAGGAAGCATTCTGTTCATGAGACAAGAAGCAGATAACCTAAGCATTATGGGCAGAGGTGCCTCAGAACATTTCAGATGACATTCTTAAACCCAAGTCCCTGTGTCCTGTGAAGAATTCCTGCTAACAAGTCCATGGCCCTGCCTTTCACTGTGTTATTTTGCAATTAGCTGGATAAGGTGTAAAGGTGTAAAGAAAATGAGGTGTAAAGAAAATGCTTAAAACCTACCAAAAGACATAAGGATCAAGATTAAGAACAATCAAAATAAAATGAAAATAAGCAAAGAATTAACAAGGACTAGAAAGAAATGAAAGACAAACCAAGAGATCCAACATATGACTAACTGGTTGCCCAAGGGGGAACAGGTTCAAATACATATATTTAAATAGATATACTATGAAAACTTCCCAGAAATAAAAGATTTTAATCTGCAGAATCAAAAGACATGTCTCAGGAAAAACTGAAAGAGGCAATAGGCATACCGAAAAAAGAAAGGAGTAAGCATATTCTAGAAAGGAACATTAAAACAAAAATATAAATCTTGGAAAATATTGAAAGAAATATACACATACCAAAATACCAGGCCACAATGATAACCTCAAGTAATTCCCCAAAGTAGAAATTATAAGACAAAATGTCTTGATCACAATGAACAAAGAAATTAATAATGAAACCAAAACATAAAAAAACTAACAAAGTCTCTACCACTTGGAAACTTAAAGACTCAATTCATAGTCAAAGAAGAAATAAAAACTAAATTTTTGCTATAACTACAAAACAGCAGTAATTAAAAGGACGCCTAGAAGAACCTATGGGTTACATCTAAAGCAGAGCTCAAGGAAAATGCATAGTACTATATGAAAGTTAAAGAAAGAAAAGAAAAAAAAAATGCATGTATTTTTACATCTAGACCATCTTTCATTACATGCAGGTTTTACATATAGATCATCGAATGATTGAAAATAGAAATAATAGAAAAAAATAATAGAAAATAGATTAGAAATGAAAGCCAATGGGAAAAAGCTTGCAGCCTTCCCGTTGAGATCAGGAACACGACAAGGATGCCCACTCTCACCACTCTTGTTCAACATCGTATTAGAAGTCCTAGCAACAGCAATCAGACAACAAAGAGAAATAAAAGGTATCCAAATTGGCAATGAAGAAGTCAAACTCTCTCTCTTCGCAGATGACATGATTCTTTATATGGAAAACCCAAAAGACTCCACCCCCAAACTACTAGAACTCATACAGCAATTCAGTAATTGTGCAGGATACAGAGTCAACGTACAGAAAACAGTGGCTTTCTTATACACTAACAATGAAAATACAGAAAGGGAAATTAGAGAATCAATTCCATTTACTGTAGCACCAAGAACCATAAGATACCTGGGAATAAACCTAACCAAAGAGGTAAAGGAACTATACTCGAAGAACTACAGAACACTCATGAAGACACAAAAAGATGGAAGACCATTCCATGCTCTTGGATCAGAAGAATAAACAGTGTTAAAATGTCTCTACTTCCTAGAGCAATCTATACTTTTAATGCCATTCCAATCAAAATTCCACCAGTATTCTTCAAAGAGCTGGAGCAAATAATCCAAAAATTTGTATGGAATCAGAAGAGACCCCTAATCGCTAAGGAAATGTTGAAAAACAAAAATAAAACCGGTGGCATCACGTTACCTGATTTCAAGCTTTACTACAAAGCCGTGATCACCATGAGAGCATGGTACTGGCATAAAAACAGACACATAGACCAGTGGAACAGAGTAGAGAGCCCAGATATGGACCCTCAACTCTATGGTCAAATAATCTTCAACAAAACAGGAAAAAATATACAGTGGAAAAAAGACAGTCTCTTCAATAAATTGTGCTGGAAAAACTGGACAGCTATATGCAGAAGAATGAAACTCGACCATTCTCTTACACCGTACACAAAGATAAACTCGAAATGGATAAAAGATCTCACCGTGAGACAGGAATCCATCAGAATTCTAGAGGAGAACATAGGCAGTAACCTCTTTGATATCAGCCACAGCAACTTCTTTCAAGATATGTCTCCAAAGGCAAAGGAAACAAAAGCCAAGATGAACTTTTGGGACTTCCTCAAGATTGAAAGCTTCTTCACAGCAAAGGAAACAGTCAACAAAACAAAGAGGCAACCCACAGAATGGGAGAAGATATTTGCAAATGACAGTACAGACAAAAGGTTGATATCCAGGATCTATAAAGATCTCCTGCAACTCAACACACGCAAAACAGAAAATCATATTTAAAAATGGGCTGAAGATATAAACAGATACTTCTCCAATAAAGACATAAAAATGGCTATCAGACACATGAAAAAAATATTCATCATCACTAGCCATCAGGGAGATTCAAATGAAAACAACCTTGAGATACCACCTTACACCAGTTAGAATGGCCAAAATTAGCAAGACAGGAAACAACGTTTGTTGGAGAGGATGTGGAGAAAGGGGAACCCTTTTACACTGTTGGTGGGAATGCAAGTTGGTGTAGCCACTTTGGAGAACACTGTGGAGTTTCCTTAAGAAATTAAAAATAGAGCTTTCCTATGACCCTGCCAATTGCACTACTGGGTATTTACCCCAAAGATACAGATGTAGTGAAAAGAAGGGCCATCTGTACCCCAATGTTTATAGCAGCAATGGCCACTGTCACCAAACTGTGGAAAGAACCAAGATGCCCTTGAACGGATGAATGGATAAGGAAGATGTGGTCCATATACATTATGGAGTATTATGCCTTCATCAGAAAGGATGAATACCCAACTTTTGTAGCAACATGGGCAGGACTGGAGGCACTTATTCGTGGAGCATAACAAATAGCATGGAGGACAAGGGGAGATGGAGAGGAGAAGGGAGTTGAGGGAAATTGGAAGGGGATGTGAACCATGAGAGACTATGGAGTCTGAAAAACAATCTGAGGGTTTTGAAGTGGCGGGGGGTGGGAGGTTGGGGGATCCAGGTTGTGGGGCCCGGATTGCATGGAGCACTGAGTGTGGTGCAAAAATAATGAATACTGTTGCGCTGAAAAAATTAAAAAAAATTTAAAAAAAAGAAATGAAAGCCAAGAATAATGGGAGAATTAGTAAGCATAAACTGAAAACCAATAGAAAAGTGAAAATGATTGTAATGATAAGTCCAAGAATTTCAGTACATACATACAGACATACAGACACCTACTATTACCTAGTCTAATTTCAACAAACAAGAAAGCTCAAATAAACAATCTAAGCAATTATAAGGGGAGAAACTTTAGGAATCCTAACCTGAACTTAATGTGACTCTAAAAATCTGAAGATATTATTTTCTTTAAAATATAAATTGCCAAAACTTATATAAGAAGTGGAAATTCAAAATCAATTTCTCTAGAGGAAATACAAAAAATTGTTAGTGTTGATAGCTCCCTAAATCAGTGAGTTTAGATGATTTGACAAGGGAATTCTATCAATCCTTTAAGAAACAGAAAATGGCACTGTTATTTCAAACTATTCTACATCAGGAAAGGGTAAAGAAGACTTTCAGTCCTCTGCTTTAAAGTACTGTAACATTGATTCACAACAACAACAGAGATTACAGCAATAAAGAAAATATAATTCATGAATGTCAATGCAAAAAACTTAAGAAAATATTAAAAGAACTCTATACAACAAGCAAGTCACCTTAACCTCAAAATGCAGGAATGGAAAAAAAAAATTATTGAGTTGATTAATGTAAATCATCATTGAGGAAATTCTTGGGGAGATGACAGAGTTCGATGATCCTAAGCTCACCTTCTCCCATGGACACAAGTAGATTACAGCCACATTAGTGTAAAAAACCTAGAAAATGACTGGAAGACTGGATGAACAGACTCTTCACAGGTAAATGTAGAGAAGAGGTCACGTAAACGGGGGTAGGAGATGTGGGGACACAGCTGGGACCCAAACAGACCCATAGGACAGTTCAAGAGAGCAAGAGGAAAATGAGTTCCCACCCTTAAAGAGATAGCATAACAAGCAGTCCCTGCAGAGATAGGGGAACATAGATTCCCAGATACCTGCAGAGATACACCCAGCCTAGTTCCAGGGACACTTGCAGGAGCCAGCTTTCCACCCAGCTCAGAACCAACACACCCCACCCTGGTGAGCTTCAGATCTGCCCCTCCCAACTTGGCCAGCCTAAGTAGGCATTTTCTTGGGCTGCTGCCTGCCTCCTCCCACAGTTGATCAGCATGAACATTGCTGACCATATGTACCCTGTCCCTGCATTCTCCTGCAGATTAACCCCTTCAATATGCCCTTGGCCAGAGTCTACCCAAAACAGAGCCACAAACTAGCAGTGTACAAGCAGTCCCAAATGGGGCCAGCACCACTTCAAAATGACTCCTTCTCTGGAGAGAGGGGAAGATGAACACACACACACCGGTCCAACTGCAACTCTAGCAATGGGGAAGGGGCAAACATCAGGTCTCACTGCAGGTCTTGACCACTGACTAAATCTTCTCAGGGAACAACACAGGGAAAACACTCAGCTGCCTGGTGATACTGCATTTCAGGCAAACAATAGCCCTATAATTCAAGCCCAAGGAGGCTACATACACTGGCCCACTAATAACACATGGACCCAACTAGGCCCACAGTAGTAGTAGGCAGAGGAGACGATTGCAGATGCCTGGATTGAAGGCAGATGCAGCTCAGTCACAATAGTGAGGCTAACACAACACACATAGGGGACCGTATGAGGCACCAGATTCTGGTGAACAGGGGACATTACACTGCAGGACACCATGGGACCTCTTCATAAGGCCACTAATTTTGAGAGCAGGAGACATAGCCTACTTTCCTGATACATAGAAAAAACACAGAATTAGACAAAATGAGGAGACAGAGGAACATGCCCCAAATGCAAGAACAGGACAGGAACTAAATGCAACAGGAAGAAATAATACACCTAACAGAGAATTTAAAGTAATGGTCATAATGATACTCACTGGACTAAGCAGAGTGGAGGACCTCAGGGAGACCCTCAACAAAGAGGTAGAAAACATAAATAGGAACCAATTGGAGGTGAAGAACTTTAAAATTGCAATTAAAAATACACTAGATGAAATAAATAGTAGACAATAGAGAGCAGAAGAATGGATTAGTGACCTTGATTACAGAGTGATCAAAGCAGTCAAGCTGAACAGAAGACAAGGGGGAAGAAAGAAAAAAAATATATATATAAAGGGACCTCAGTGACACAACCAAGAATAATAACATTCACATTATAAGGATACCAGAAAGAGGAGAGGGAAAAGGGGAGGCAGAAAATATATATAAAAAAATAATAATAGCTGAAAAACATCCAAATGTGGGGAAGGAAACAGAAATCCAGATCCAGTAGGCACAGAGAGCCCACAGGAAAATCAACCTGAGGTCCACACCGAGACACATAGTAATTCAAATGGCAAAAAAGTAGTGATAGAAAATTTAAAAAGGAGCAAGAGAAAAGGAAATAGTTACCTACAAGGGAAACCCCAAAAGGCTTCCAGCTGTTTCTTAGCAGAAACTTTGCGTGCCAGAAGAGAGTGGCATGGTAATATTCTAGTGCTGAAAGAGTAAAACCTTCAACCAAGAATACTCTATACAGAAAGTCTATCATTCAGAGTAGAAGGAGATATAAAGTTTCCCAGACAAAGAAGAATTAAAGGAATTTATCACCACTAAATAGCCTTATAAGAAAGGTTAAGAGGACTCTGAATAGAAAGGGAAAACCAAAAGCAGGCATAAGTAAAGTAGAAAGCACAAAAGCAGTAAAATTAAGTATGTCTATAAAAAAAAGTCAAAGGATTCACAAAAGAAAAGGATATATAGTATGATGCCATATATTAAAATGTGAGGAAAGGGGGACACCTGGGTGCCTCAGTTGATTAAGCGTCTGACATCAGCTCAGGTCATGATCCCCTGGGATCAAGCCCCACATTGGGCTTATTGCTGACTAGAGAGTCTGCTTCTCCCTCTCCCACTGTTGTTCCAGCTGCTTGTTCTGTTTCTCTCTCCCTCTCTCAGTCAAATAAATAAATAAAATCTTTTTTTTTTTAATGTGGGAAGGGATAGGGGTAAAGCATGTGTTCAAACTTAAGCAACCATCAACTTCATACAGACTGCCATATGCCTAAGATATTATATATAAACTGAATGGTAGCCACAAATCTAAAAACCATAATAGTAATATAAAAAATAAAGAGAAAGGAATCAAGTGTATCATTAAAGAAAGCCAGAAAACAGTGAGAGAAGAGAGCAGGGAAGAAATGAACAGAGAACAACTACAAAATCAACCAGAGAACAAGTAACAAAATGGCAATAAGTATATACCTATCAATAATCATCTTGAATGGAAATGAGCTAAACAATCCAATAAAACAACACAGGTAACAATGAATGGGTAAGAAAGCAAGACCTATCTACATGCTGCCTATAGGAGATTCACTTCAGATCTAAAAATACATATGAATTGAAAATGAAGGGATGGAAATACATTTGTCATACAAATGGAAGTTAAAAGAAGGCTGAGACAGAAATACTTACATTGGAAGTAATAGACTTTAAAGCAAAGACTGTAATAAGAGACAAAGAAGGACACTATATAATCATAAAGGTAACAATCCAAAAAGAAGATATAATGATTGTAAATATTTATGCATACAATCTGGGAGCACTCAAATACATAAAGTAACCAATAGTAAACATAAAAGAAATAATACAATAATAGTAGGAGATTTTAACACCACACTTACATCAATGGATAGATCACCCAATCAGAAGATCAACAAAGAAAGTGTGGCTTTGAATAACACATTGCACAAGATGGAACTAGCAGATATAGTCATAAAAATCCATCCTGGAACAGCAAAATACACATCCATTTCAAGTGCACATGGAACATTCTAGTGATTAGATCACAATTTAGGCTACAAAACAAGTCTCAACAAATTAAAAAATATTGAAGTCATACTATGCATCTTTTCCCACCCCAAAGCTTGAAAGTAGAAATTAACCACAAGGAAAAAACTCTACCAAGAACAGAAATATGAGGAGGTTAAATAATATGCTACTAAACAACAAATGGATCAAGAAATCAAGAAAAAAATAAAAAAAAGACATAGAGACGAATGAAAATGAAAACACAATGGTCCAACATTTTAGAGATGCAACAAAAGGTATTCTAAAAGGGAAGTTAAGAGCTATACACACCTAGCTTAAGATGCTAGAACAATCACAAATAAACAACCTAACTTTACACCAAAAGGAGCTAGAGAAAGAACAAACAAAACCCAAAACCAGTAGAAAGAAGGAAATAATAAAGATTAGAGCAGAAATAAATGGAACAGAAACTAAAAACAAAACAAAACAAAAAAAACCAAAAAAAAACAAAAACAAAAAATCAAAAACAAAATAAAACAAAACAAAAAACAATTGAGAACATCAATGAAACTAGGAGCTGTTTCTCTGAAAAGATTAAAAAAATAAAAAAATAAAAAAAAGATAAACCTTTAGCCAGCCTTAAACTAAAAACCTTTAGCCAGAGAAAGTGAGAAAGAGAGAGAAAGAGCAAGATAGAGAGAGAAGACTCAAGCAAAATTAGAAATGAGAGAGGAAGAATAACAACTAACACCAGAGAAATGCAAAGGATTATAAGAGATTATTATGAAAAAATATATGCCAACAAGTTGGACCTTAAAAACAATGGATAAATTCCTAGAAACATATCATTTCCTAAAACTGAATCCAGAAGCAATTGAAAATTTGAACAGACCCATTAGCAGCAATGAAATTGAATCAATAATCAAAAAACTCCCAACAAACAGAAAACCAGAACCAGATGGCTTCACAGGCAAATTCTACCACATATTATAGAGATGTAACATCTATTCTTCTCAAATTATTCCAAAAAATAGTAGAAGAAGGAAAGATTCCAAATTAATTCCATGATGCCAAAATTACACAGATGCCAAAAGCAAACAAACAAGCAAACAAAGAAAAATACAAAACCAAAGAAACAAACAAACAACAACAACAACAACAAGAAAACACACCCAGATAAAGAAACTATGGGGGGAAAAAAAAGAAAAAGAAAGAAAGAGAGAAAGAGAGAAAGAAATAGAGATAATTACAGGCCAATATCTCCAATGAACATAGATGGAAACTCCTGAACAAAAATGTTAGCAAACTGAATCTAACAATATATATATTTTTAAATATCATTCACCACAATCAAGTGGGATTTATTCCTGCAATGCAAGGGTGTTTCAAGAGTACATATTATACATGACACATCACATCAACCATATGGCATTTCAATAGTGCAGGAAAAGCTTTTGACAAAGTACAGCATCAACCCATGAAAAAATCTCTCAACAAAGTAGGTTTAGAGGGAAAATACATCAACATAATAAAGTCTATCTATGAAAAACCTACAGGACACATTATACTCAATGGTGAAAAACTAAGAGCTTTGACCCTAAGAAGAGGAAGAAGACAAGGATGTTCAGTCTCACCACTTTCATTCAACATAGTATTGACCACTTTGGATTTTTTCACAGGTGCACTTTGCTTGGGTTTTGATTGATATTTTGGACTCTGTATATTCCCTCAACCAGTCTTTAGCAGAATGACAAGGGGGAAAGAATGCCCAGTCATGAAAAGAACCAGAGACACTGGTCCCTGCCACAGATCTAATGGATATGGATATAAGCAAGATATCAGAGATGGACTTCAGGGAGCAATCACAAAGTCTATAGCTAAGCTTGAGAAAAACATTTGAGACAACATAAAATTTACAAGGGCAGGATGAGATCTAATGTGGATGACATTAAAAATGCTATGAATGAGATGCAGTCTAAACTGGAAACTCAAACAGGCAGGGTAAAAAGGCAGAAGAATGAATTAGTGAGGTAGAAGGTAAACTGATAGAAAGAAAGGAAGCTGAGGAGGATAGGGACAAACAGTTAGAAGCTCATGAGAAAAGACATAGTGCAATAACGCCATAAATTTGGCCCAGTGTCAGAATTATTGGGATCCCTGTGGGAATGAAGAGAGACAGTAGAAGATATATTTGAGTAAATCATAGCAGAGAACTTCCCTAAGTTGGAGAAGGAAACAAGCCTTCCTCTCCATAAAGCAGAGAGGACCCATCCAAAGATCAATAAAAATAGACCAAGTCCTGGCATATAATAGTGAAACTTGCGAATCTTAGAGCCAAAGAGGCTACCTTGAAAGTTGCTACAGAGAAGAGATGTATTACACACAGTGGGATGAGCATTAGAATAATATCAGACTCATCCACAGAGATCTGATAAGCCAGAAAGGGCTGGCAAGGCATATTCAGGGTACTATAGAAGATATGCTAACTTAAAATACGTTATCCATCAAGGCTGCCATTCAGAATGGATGGAGAGACAAGGGCCTTCCACGATGCATAGAAACTGAATGAATATATGAAAATGAAGCCAGCCCTGCAAGAACGATTAAGGAGGTTTCTTTGAAAGATGAAAGACCCCACGAGTAATATGGACCAGACACTTACAGAAGCAGTCTATAGAAACCGGGACTTCACGGGCAACATTATGGCAAGAAAATCCTATCTCCCAATAGTTACTGAAAACATGAACAGGCTACACAGTCCCATGAAACACAGTAGAGTTTCTGACTTGAAGAAAAAGACAGGACCCATCCATATGTTGTATATAAAACACTCATTTTGAACCTAAACATACCTCCAGACTGAAAGAGAGGGGACTGAGACCTATTCTTCATCCCAAAGAATGAAGAGAAAGCTGGGGTCACAATTCTCATATCAGACGAGTTAGATTTTATACCATAGACTGTAGTAAGAGGTTTAGAGGGATACAATATCATACCTCAAGGGTCTATCCAACACAAAAATCTAGCAACTGTAAATATCTCTGCCCCCTACATGGGAGTAGCCAACTACATCAACCAACTATTAAACAAAATAAAGAATCCTATTCATAATAATACATGAATAGGCAGAGACCACAACACCCCACACACAAAAATAGATCACCTAAGTAGAAGACTGTTCAAAAAGAAAAAAGAGCTTTGAAGGACACACTGGAACAGCTGGATTTCAAAGATAAAAACAGAACATTCAGTCTTAAAACTAGAGAATGCCATTGCTGTCGAGTACAAACATAACTTTCTCCAAAATAGATTACATACTGGTTAATCAGAGCTTTGTCATAAACCTTGAAATAAGGCAATGGGATGCCCTGAGCTTTGTTTTCTTTTTCCACACCTTGTTGGTGATTCAGGGTCTTTTCTTGTTCCATGCACATTTTAGGATTGCTTGTTTCAACACTTTGGAAAATTATGATGGTATTTTGATCTGGATGGTGGTGAAAGTATAGATTTCTCTGGGCAGCATAGAGATTTTATAAATGTTTATTCTACTGATCCAAGAGTATGGATGTTTTTTCCATGTTGTGTGTCTTCTTTATTTTCTTTCTTGAGTGTTAGCTTCTTCCACAAGTATATATCCTTTACCTCTTTGGTTAGATTTCTTCCAAAGTATAACAAACTGTGATCACTAAGACAGCATGGTACTGGCATGAAAACAGACACATATGAGTGAAGATAGCCCAGATATGGATGCTTAAATCTACAGTCAACTAAAATTTAACAAAGCAGGAAAAAAATACTCAGTGGAAAAAAGACTGTCTCCTCAATTAATGCTGATGGAAAATTGGGCAGCTTTGTTCAGAAGAATGAAACTCCACCAATCTCTTTCATCATACACAAATATAAACTGTAAATTGATGAATGTCCTCAGTATGAGACAGGAATCCATCAAAATCCTGGAGGAGAACATAGGCAGTAAGCAGTTTGACATCAGCCACAGCAACTTCTCTCAAGGCACATCTCCATAGACAGGGAAAGAAAAGTGAAAAATGAACGTTTGGGTCGTCATTAAGACAAAATCCTTCTATACCGCAATGGAAACTGTCAACAGAACAAAGAGACAACACATGGAATGGGAGAAGATATTCCCAAATGACACTACAGACAAAAGGCTGCCATCAAAGATCTATAAAGAACTTTTCAAACTCCACACCAAGAAAGCAGATAATCAAGTCACAAAATGGGCAGAAGACATGAACAGAGACTTCTCCAAAGAAGACAAAGAAATGGGTAACAGACACATGAGAACATGTTCATCATCATTAACCATCAGGGAAATTCAAATCAAAACCACATTTTACCAGTTAGAATGACAATAATAAGGAAAGAAACACTAATTACTGGAGAGGATGTGGAGGAAGGGGAATGCTCTTACACTGTTGGTGGGAATGCCAGTTGGTGCAGTCACCTTGGAAAACAGCGTGGAGAGTCCTCCAAATATTAAAAATAGAGCTACCCTCTGACCCTGCAATTGCACTTTTGGTTATTTACAACAAAGCTACAGATGTATTGAAATGAAGGGTCATAGGACCCCAGTGTTCATAGCTTTTCATAATGGCCACAAAATCCAAACTGTGGAATGAGTCAAGGTGCCCATAAACAGACGGATGGAAAAGAAGATGTGGTCCATATATACAATGGAATAATACTCAACCATCAGAAAGGAGGAATACCCCACTTTTGCATCAACATGGAATGGATTGCAGGAAATTATAACGACTATAAGGTGTCAAGCAGAGAAAGTCAATTGTCGTATGGTTTTACTTATTTGGAAAAATAAGGAATAACAGAGACCACATTAGGGGAAGGAAGGGAAAAGTGAAGGTGGGGGAATTGGAGGGAGAGATGCACCACAAAAGAATATAAACTGGAAGAAACAGAGGGTTTTAGAGGTGAAGGGGCTGGGAAGATTGGTTAGGTTGGTAGTGGTCATTGAGGAGGGCATGTACTGAATGAAACACTGGTTGTTATGCTTAAACCATGAGTCTATGAACTCTACCTCAAATAATACTGATGTACTTTAGGGTGAATAACATTACATACTCAAAAATGTAAAAAACAAAAAGGATTACATACTGGGTCACCAATCAGGTCTCAAACAATACCAAATTTCTGAGATTTTCCCCTGCATTTTTTCAGACAATAATGCTTTGAAAGTGGAACTGAATCAGAAGAGGAATTTTGGAAGGAATTCAAACATTTGGAGGTCAAAGATCATCCTACCAAGAAAGGATTGGGACAACCAGAAAATTAAAAACTTAAGCAATTCAATGCAACTAATGAAAATGAAAACACATTGGTTCAGAATCTATGTGATACTGAAAAGTTGGTCTTTAGAGGGAATTGCTTAGCCATCCAAAGCTGTCTCAAAAAATTAGAAAAATCCAAATGTACATGCTAACCTTACACCTGGAGGAAAGAACAGCAAATAGAGCTGAAACCCAGCAGGAGAGAAGAAGGAATAAAGATTAGAGCAGAAATCAATGAAACAGAAATTAGTAGAATAGCAGAGCCCACCAACAAACGAGAATCTGGTTCTCAGAACAAATTAATGAGATCAATAAACCTATGTCCAGATGTAGCCTATAGTAAAGACAAAGGAAAAGTAAAGTAAAGACAAAGGAAAGTAAAGACAAAAGACAAAATCAGGAAGGAAATGGGAGAGATCATGTCCAGTACAAAAGAAACAGGGAATTGTTAGAACATATTATCAGCAACTTATGCCAAAAAATTAGGCCATCTGGAAGAAGTAGATGCATTCCTGGAAACTTGTAATGTACCAAGTCTGAAACAGGAAGAAATAAACAATCTGAAGAGACCAATAACCCCCAAGGAAATTGAATCAGGAATCAAAAACTTCCCCCATAAAAACAAGAGTCCAGGACCAGATACCTTCCCACGGGAATTCTACCAAAGATTTTAAGAATAAGTCATACCTCTTCTACAGAAGCTGCTTCCAAAAAATGGAAATGAATGGAAAGCTTTCACACTCATTTTCTGAGGCTGAGCATTACATTGATCCATAAGCAGACAAAGACCATATGAAAAAGGATAATTATAGATGAATAACCCTAGTGATTCCTAATACAAAAATATTCAACAAGATACAAGCGGATAGGATTCCAAGGTACATTAAAAGCGTTATTCACCACCACCAGGTGAGTTTTATTTCTAGGATGTAAGGGAGGTTCAATATTCACAAATCAAGTGATGTGATTAGTCCTATAAACAAAAGAAAGACAAGGACCATAACATCCTCTCATTTGATGCATAAAAAGCATTTGGCAAAGTACAACATCCTCTCATGATTAAAACTCCTCAAAATATAGGGATAGAGGGAACATATCTCATATTATAAAAGCCATCTATGAAGAGCCCACAGCAAATATCGTTCTCAATTGGGAAAAACTGGCAGCTCTTCCTTTAAGGTCAGGAACATGACAGGGAAGCCCAATCTTACCACTTTATTGAACATAGCATTAGAAGTCCTAGCCTTGGCATTTGGACAATAACATGTAAAAGGCATTTAAGTTGTCATATAAGTAGTCAAATCGTATATCGCTGCATATGATAATATACTTTATATGAAAACACAAAAGATTTCACTCCTAAATTGTTTTAACTCATACGGGAATTCAGCAATGTGCAGGATTCCAAAATCAAAGCACAAAATTATCTTGCTTTTCTATACTCTAATAATGTGAATGGAGAAGGAGAAATTCAGGTGTCAATCCCCTTAACTATAGCACCCAAACCCATAAGATACCTAGGAATAAATTTAACCAAAGAGGTAAATGATCTCTACAGTATGAACTACAGAACATTGAGGAAGGACACTGAGGAAGACACAAAGAGATGGAAAGTCATTCAATGCTCCTGGATTGGAAGAATTAACATTGTAAAAATGCATATGCTGTCCAGAGCAATCTACACATTGAATGCAATCCCTATCAAAATACCCTCAAAATTATTCACAGCCCTAAAACAAACAATCCTAAAATTTGCATGTAGCCATAAAGGATCCCAAATAGCCAGGGCATTGTTGCACAAGAAAACCAAAGCTGGGGACATTACAATGCCTGAATTCAAGCTAGTTTACAAAGCTGTGATCATCAAGACAGCATGGCACTGGCACAAAAACACACCCATCCCTCAATGCAACAAAATAGAGACCCGATAAATGGACCCTCATGTCTATGGTCAACTAATCATTGACAAAGCAGGAAAGAATATGCAATGGAAAAAAGGACAGTGTCTTCAATAAGTGATGCAGGGAAAACTGGACAGTCACATACAGAAGGATGACACTGGACCTTCTGTTATACCATCTGCAATGATAAATTCAAAATGGATTAAATGCCTCAGTGTGAGACAGGAATCCTTCAAAATCCTAGAGGAGTACCGAGGCAGCAACCTCTTCAACCTCAGCCACAGCAACTTCTTGCAACATGTGTCTCTAAAGGCAAGGGAAACAAAAGCAAAAATGAACTACTTTTTTTCAAGATAAAAATCATTGGCACAGCACTGGGACCAATCAATAGAACTTCTGTTTGGGAGAAGATATTTGCAAATGATATATCCAATAAGGGCTTAATGTCCAAAATATAGAAACAACTTATACACAAGAGACATAATATTCAAAAGGTCTGAATAAATATATCTGTTTACCCAATGAATTAACCTTTAACTCAATTATTAAAACAGCTAAACAAAGGATCAGAACTCATTTCTAGACTTTGTCCTAGGGACATGCTGAGCAATTGGTATTTTCACCTTATTCATGTCTCTGTGGACATTCTCAAGTGTGTACCCACATAAAACAACAGGTATTCTCCTTAATGTACAAAGATGTCTTGAACTCACGATGGCTATTAGGTTTTTATGCAGTTATCTAAAAAGGTCAGGGATGAGAGAAAAGTGTATGCACTGGTAGAAAAATATTCATAGAAACCAATTCAGAAAAATGACTTCATAGGATGGTAGGAGGACCAATGTCAGCTCTCCAAATCAGTACGTTTGTTAATATGCAATATTATAAATGGTATATGTCTTATGGTATTTTTAGTTTTATTTATAGTTTAAGGTTGATATGTTTCTCTAAATCCTTAAGATGATTTTAACTAGTATTAATAAAAAACTATTCTAATGAAGTATTAGAATTAACCATTGGTACATTCCAGTATTTAATTAACTACGAAAGTTTGAAGGAAACTCTTATTTGTCAAAGTCAATTTAAGGATATATATTTTATATATTTCATACTTTCATACAGATACATAATGAAATGCTAAAAAGTAAGTCAATTACTTACATACCTGTGTGCTTTAAAAAAAAAAACATGAAGCTCTCTAAATTTAAAACAAATCATGATAGAATTCTTGAAAGAATTCATGTTGTACCTTCTAATCTCTTAATTCAGCACAGTAAATGTGCTGAAAGTGGTATTTTAATCAATGGTGATATCTACAAGCATCAATAATTATTTTCTTAATTAATGGTAAATCAAACTAAGGTCTACGCTAAATGATACTATATTCATGTAAATATGATCACTTTAAAATACTAATAATTCTCTCTGACAAAATATATAGTAAATAAATCAAATGAAACTGCAAATATGAGAATTTGTCTCAACCAAGAGATTTTTTAGAAAAATACTTGAATTTGAAAAAGACAGATTATCCCTGACTGGTACAGCTGACAGGAGGTAACTGAAATGTTCCTATAAGTTAAATTACCTCCTAAGATTATGATCTTTTTAAAAATGTGGGTTTGGTGATATGCATTTCCCCCCTGTTTCCTTCTTAATCAAGACCCGTACTGTTGTAAATCTCCCTCACAAAATACATCATAATAACTTTTCTTTAAAAAAAATAAAATAAAATAAAAAGCCTAAGCCTCCCCTGTCATTTCAAGTAGCGGTGCATTATTCTTGGCGCTGTCACACAGCCCTTGCTTTCCCCACGGGTCCCATCACCCGCAGGTAAAGGCTCCCCCTCTCCGGAGGCCTCCCAGCCTGGCTGCAATGAGGAGCTGCAGGCCCAGGGCAGCGCCCCGGCGGGGACCAGAGGAGCCCGCAGCAGCCTGGAGCTGGGCGTCCAAGCGCTCCTCCCGCTGGGTCCCCGGAGGAAGAGCCGCTGCTGCCGCCCCGGAGGCCCGGCGCCCCGCAGAGGCAGAGGCGCTCAGGGCGGCGAGGCGGCCAAGACGGGCTGGGCCCTGACCCCGACGCGGGACCGCCCCGGAGGCCTCCGCCGTCTCCGCAGAAGCCCGGGACGGGACCGGCCACGTGCTGGCCCAGCAGCGAGACCCGCAGACACAGGAAGAAGCGCTTTTCCTTCCGGAAGTCTTTCCGGGCAGCCGCTTCTCCTTCCGCAGGAGCGGGGAGGCCGAGGCTGCGGAGGGCGGCGGGAGGCCGCGGGCGAGCCTGGAGCCTCCCCTGAAGGCCGGGACCACCGGCCCTCCAGGGGCGCCGCTCCAGCCCTGCGGAGCCGGGCGCTGCCTCAGGGAGCCGGCGCTGCGCTGGGCGGGGAGGGGGCCGCACGCGAGGAGGGCTGCGGGGGCGACCCACGGGAGGCCCAGCTCCAGGTCCGCCTGGGCAGCCGGCACAGCCCCACACACGGGGCCCAGCCAAGTGCAGTCTGGAAGCCCCCTGGTAGAGGCAGCGAGGAAAAGGGACCAATTTTTGAGAATCCAAGAATTTTCTCCAAGTTTGTTGCAGGGGAGCCAGATACTGGTTTTGGAGAACTTGTCTACAATCAGGGATCCAGGGATTGATTTCAAAGATGTATTTTTTTTCTTTTTCTTTTTTAAGCAACAAATTTGGTTCCCCTTCCTTCCCCACACATCCCATCCTAAATCACTTTGTTACCCCATTCCAACAGGTCCAGGAGAGCTTAAACAACTTCCTCTGCTGTGGTTCTGTTTTTATTTTTTTATCAATATTAATTTTTTTTGCATATTTTGCATCTTTATTCAAAAATGTAAACTTTTTCTGTCAACTTATGGACATGCTCATGTATGAAGGAGTTGGGTGGGCCCAAAGTGATAGGATTATTTATTAACACAAATTTTACCTAGTTGTACTGCTTTCTGTATTTAATTATAGTATTTTTTTAAAAAAATGTCTTTGGGGCTCCTGGGTGACTAAGTTGGCTAAATTTCTGCCTTAGGCTCAGCTCATGATCTCAGGGTCCTGATAGCCCTGCATCTGGCTCCCTGGCTGGTTGGGGTGCCTCCTTACCCCTCTCCTGCTCCCTTTGCTTGTGCTTTCTGCCAAATACATAAATATGATCTTTAAAAAAATAACTTAAAAATACATAAAAATAAAATAAGGTGTTCATAACAGCAATGGTCACAATCACCAAACCATGGAAAGATCCAAGAAGCCCTTCAACAGATTCATGGGTAAAGAAGATATGGTCCATATATACAATGGACTCCTATGTCTTTATCAGAAAAGATGAATACTCAACTCTTATGAGTAATTTATGACTTGTAGTCCACTTTCTCTCATATTACTACAACTTCATATTCTCTGACTATCCTGCATGGGTTATCTTTTATTCATATCCTTTTATTTTTCACAGTATCGAAACTTCATCAACATACATTGAATGTCTTATAGTGTGTATATATCTATCTATATCTATGTCATCTATATCTATTCCATTCTGACAACGTATGGTGTAACTAGGATATTTAATCCACTTACATTTAAGGTAATTTCTGATAAATATGGAATATATTTTGCTTTTTTGCCATTTGTTTTCTGTATGTCATACAATTTGTTTCTTAATTTCCCCAGTATTTTTTGTGTGTCTGCAGTTGGTTTTATTTTGTAGTGGCATGGTCGAATTCTCTTTCTTTTCCTTCTTACATAAAAGGGAAATGTGTTTATGACCTTGAAGTAGAAATGGTCTTATTAAACAAGGCATAGAGAATGAACAAAATAGCAGCACCTGGGTGGCTCAGTCACTAAGCGTCTGCTTTCAGCTCAGGTCATGGTCCTGTAGTCCTGGGATTGAGCCCTTCATAATGCTTCCTGCTCAGTGGGAAGCCTGCTTCTCCCTATCCCACTCCTCCTGCTTATGTCCCTCTTTCGGGGTCTCTCTGCCAAATAAACAAAATCTTAAAATGGTGAACAAAATATATGCCATATTGGTAATCATTATGTTTATAATATATTGTATTTTTAATTTAAATTAAATTTAATTAAGACATAGTGTATTATTTGTTTCAGAGGTAGTGTTTTATAAAATACATAGTAGAGATGGGTTAATTGGATGATGGGCCTTAAAGAAGGTGCGTGATATGATGAGCACAGGGTGATATACTCAACTGATGAATCTTGGAAAACTACATCAAAAACTAATGAGGTTCCAAACGTTGGCTAATTGAACATGATAATAACAAAATAAGAATTAAAAAAAGAGATTTTCTTTAAAGTTATAATGGGAATTACATATAACATACTACAGATTTAAGATTTGAATTTTAATTGATACTTAAATTTTATTTGTTTCAAATATTCATTTGAATTCTAGTTAGTTAACATATTGGGTAATCTTGGTTTCAGGAGTAAATTTACTGATTCATGTCTTATATATAACAGCTAATTCCAATCACAAGTGCCCTTCTTAATTCCTGTCACTCATTGAGCCCAACCCCACCCACTTCTCCATCAACCCTCAGTTTATTAACTATAGTTAAGAGTCTTTTATGCTTTGCTTCCATCTCTCTCTTTCTTACCTTCCCCTATATGCATCTGGTTTGTTTCTTAAATTTAATCACATCTATAATCTCTATTAGTATACCTAATTTCTCCTCACTTTAGGTATTAATGTCTTCCTCACAAACTAATTCTTAATTTTTCATATACAGATTAATATTATTCTCATACATATGTCTTCTAATCTCTTTAGGAAATTTAAATTAAGTTAACAAATCCATATTACATCATTATTTTATTTCAACCTGAAATAAAGTGTTCCTTTCATACTTCCTGTAAGACAGGCCTGGTAATAAAAACCTTTCACTGATTTTATGTATGTCTTAGTTTTCTTTACTTTTCTTTTCTTTCCTTTTTTTTTTGAAGGATAACTTTACAGTTACAATATTTTCAGTTAACCGTTTTTATTCTGCCATCACTTTGAATATATTTTTCCCTGTGTTAAAGCTCTCAATTTCTGCTGAGAACTCAGGAGATAATTTTACCGATGTTCTCTTTTACATGACAAGTTGCATTTTTCTTGCTGCTTGCAATAATTTATTTCATATTTTGATACTTTGTGTCTTTTTCTGGATCTTTTTGAGGGTATCCTACTTGAATTTTGTTAAGTTTCTTGGATTGTATAATCATATCTATCATCAATTTTGAAATTTAGCCAATTTTTTCATTCAGATGATCTATCTGCCTCTTTCACTTTAATATCTTTCTGGGATTCCTGTAACACATATATTGTTCTACTTCATGATGATCCATTTATACCATTGGCTATCTTCATATTTCCCTTGTCTTTTTGTTCTTTTCCTTTTTTAACTTTTTGCTCCTCAGAATATATAAATATGGCCCTGCCTTCATTTTCATTAGTGATTTTTTTTCTGTTCAAATGTCCCATTGTATCTCCCTAGTAATTTTTTCACTGTAGGTTTTATAGTTTTCAACTTTAGAATTTCTGATTGCTTTCTGTTTGTTTTTGTTGTTATTGTTGTTGTTTTGTTTTAGAATTCATATCTCTTTGGTGATATTCTCATTTTATTTACCTGATATTTGAAACAAAGTTCCTTTAGTTATTTGTCTGTGCTTTTATTTACTCATTTGATCGTATTCAAGTTATTTTATTTTATTTTTTTTATCTAGCAATTCTCATCTTTGTGCTTCCTAAAGGACAGTTTCTATCAATATATGTTGTTTCAACATAAGGATTAGGTTTTCCTACTTCTTTGTGATCCTTGTGATTTTGTTGTTGTTGTTGTTGTTGTTGTTATTGACCGAAAAAAAAAATTGCCTTCTCTCCCATTTTTTTGCAGACTTATGTCCATTATTATAGTGCCATGCAAGTAGTTTTACTGCTTTTAAACTCCTCTGTGCTCTGCCAATTTATTTCTCAACACATGATCCTCACAGCTACTGAACTTTCAGTGTCTTCATAGTTCTGCTCATTCCAGAATATGTTGTAGTTGGAATTAGACAGTATATAGTGTTTTCAGATTGGCTTCCTTCACTTGAAAATATGGATATGAAGTTCTTCCATGCCTTAACATGGACTGATAAGCTAACGTCTTGTTAGCTTCCAAGATTTTGCAATTATAAATAAAACTATGATAAACATCTATGTAATGATTTTTTAAAAAAATATTTTATTTATTTGTCAGAGAGATGGAGAGCACAAGCAGGGAGAGTAGCAGGTGGAGGGAGAAACAGGTTCTCCATTGTGCAAGAAGCCCAATGCTAGATTGGATTCCAGGATTCTGGGATCATTACTGGATCCAAAGTCAGATACCCAATATCTGAGCCACCCAGACATCCTGAAGTGTAGTTTTTATGTGGCTATGTTTTCATTCGTTGTGGGCTGCTGGATTGCATGGTTAAGATAAGTTTATTTTATTAAGAAACTGTCAAAGAATCTTCCAAAGTGGTTGTGTCATTTTGCAATCCTGCCAGTAAAAAATGATCACTTCTGCTGTGCCACATCATCATCAGCATTTAGTCTTGTTGTTGCCTGGACTTTGACCATTCAATAGATACGTAGTAATATCTTATTTATGTTTTAATTTGCATAGAACTGATGACATGTAATGTGAAACTTTGTATGCTATGCTTATTTGCTGTCTATCTTCTTTAGTGATGGGTCTTTGGGATTCCTCTCTTTTCTTATTTAAATTATTTTCTTCAGTGTTGATTTCAAGAGTTTTCTGTATATTTAAAAAAATTATCACATATATGTTTTAGGAAGGTATTTTTTCAAAATTCTATGAAACTGGGGTTTCCTGTTTGTTTTTAATGCTTTCTTTCATAGAACATAAGATTTATTTTAAATAAATCTTTATTTATATTTTATTTTATTTTGTATTAATTTTTAATAAATGCAGTGTATTGATTCTTTTTTTTTTAAATAAGTTATGCCTTGTGACCTATGCTATCTCAATTAGTGAAGTACAGGGCACTTGATTTCAGGGTTTTAAGTTTGAGCCTCATATTGGGTGTAGATATTTCTTTATAAAAAATAAGTTACGTGTTGGCATTGTATCTAATGATTATTTTCACACTTGACATCATCTAGGTTTCTCCTGTGTTATTGTCTACAAACATTGTAGTTTTACATTTAGTTCTACAATGCTTTTTCAGTTTATGTGTTTTTCTACATTTTTTATTTGCAACAGGACACTGTTGTTCCAGCATCATTTTAAAAGACAGTATTTGCTTCATCATGTTGTCTTTGTTTTTTGACAAAATTCAGTTAACTATACTTATGTTGGTTTTCTTCTAGGCTTTTTTTTTTTTCTTTTTCCATTCATATCTTCATCTAGTCTCACACCAAACTACTGGCCATGATTTCTCCAACTTTGTATAAATTCTTCAATTTGGACATCATCCATCTTTCCACTTTCTTCCTTTTCAATATAATGTTGGCTATTTTAGGCTTATTTTTTCCTCTCACATAACGTTTATAATGACTTTGTTAATGTCCAGAAAATAACTTGATGTATTTTTGATTTGAATTTCATTAAATCTATACATCTAAATTAGTAAAATCAATACATTCACAGCTTTAAATCTTCCTATCCATGAAACTAGATCATCTAAACATTTATTTAGTTCTAACTGCATTCATCAGAATTTTGTGGCATATTCCTTAGAGGTATGATACATATTTTATTTTATTTGTACCTAACAATTTCTTTCTCTTTCTTTCCTTCTTTCCTTTTCTTTCTTTCTTTCTTTCTTTCTTTCTTTCTTTCTTTCTTTCTCTCTTTCTTTCTTTCTTTTTTTTTTAAAGATTTTATTTATTTATTTGACAGACAGAGATCACAGGTAGGCAGGGACTCAGGCAGAGAGAGAGGAAGGTAAGCAGGCCCCCTGCTGAGCAGAGAGCCAGATGCAGGGCTCCATCCCAGGACACTGGGATCATGACCTGAGCCAAAGACAGAAGCTTTAACCCACTGAGCCACTCAGGTTCCCCATCTTTCCTTCTCTTTCATTCTTCTTTCTTTCCTGGTGCTAAAGTAAATGATACTGTTTTTAATATTTCATATTACACTTGTTCATTGATGCCATATGGCATAGGGCAAGGTTGCAGTTTGTATATTAAAATTTTACCTTGCAAATGTGCTAAATTTCTGACTATTTCATGAGACCTTTTGTCTACTTTTGGATTTTCTACCCAACAAATAGATCATGTATGAACAAAAGTGTTTTTAATTTTTTCTTTTCAATTTATAGACATTCCATTTCTTTTGCTGCTCTAATTGAATTTCCTAATACTTTCTGCACAATGTTGAAGAGGACTAATGAGAGGGAACATACTTATATTGCTCCTGATCTTAGTGTGAAAGTTTCTAGTTTCCCACTATTAAATATAAATTTCTCAGTAGGATTCTTGTAAATAATTTTTGTCACGATGAACTGTTACCTCTATTTCTAGTACATTAAAAGGTTTAATTGTTAGTGGGTATCATATATCATACAATGCTCTTTAAGTATTTATTAATATGGGAGGTGATTATTTTCTTATTTATTCTTTTGATATAATGAACTGCATTAAGTGATTTTAGAATATTCAATCAATCTCACATAATTGCAATATATCTACTTAATTGTGATATATAATCCTTTTATACATTATTGTAATAAATTTGTAGCATTTTTTAGGATGTTTGTAACTATGTTTATAAGTGAAACTGATGTGTCTTTTTTATATCATTGTTGTAATTATTATAGGGTAATGATGATACCACAGAAGAAATCAGAAGTATTCCAATTGCTTTTATGCCCTGAAAGTAATTGCAGGTAATTAATTTAATCTGTTCCTTCAAACTTTAATTAAATTCACCAGTGAACCCACCTGGACCTGTAGTTTCTGTTTTGGAAGGTTATTAATGATTTATTCAATTTATTCAATAGATAAAGTCCTATTCATTTTGTCTATTTCTTCTTAATGAGTTTCAGCAAACTGTGTCTTTCAAAAATTTCTCAATTTCCACTAAGTTAACAAACTTGTCACCTTTGAATTATTCATAGTATTCCTTTCCTATTCTTTTAATTTCAGTAGGATCAGTATTCATGTCCCCTCTTTCATTTCTGATATTAATCATTTGTGTCTTCTCCCTCTCTTATTATTTCATTAGCCTGATTAGAGTTTTATCAATTTCACTAATCATTTTATAAGGATTTATCTAAATTCCACTTAGTTAAAATACAGCATAAATTTAGTTTCAGGTGTACAATATAGTGATTCAACACTTTTATACATCACCTAGTGTTCATCACCAAACAAGTGTATTTTTTAATCCAATCACCTAATTTTGAATTATTTTTTTTTCTTGATTTTTCTCTATTAACTGATTATGCTCTAGTATTTATTATTCCTATCATTTCTTTTTCTTTTTTGTTACATTGTCATTAATTTAGTTTTTGTTGCATTGTATTTATTGATCTAATATTTATAATTCCTGAAAATTGAATGTAAATTATTGATATTGGACTTTTTTTCTTAATATATGCACTCAACATAACACATTTCCATGTAAGTTGTATGTCTCCACATTCAATAAAATTCACCAAGTTTTTTTTCTTTTTTATGTATTTCAACAGTTGAGGGGAAACTGGGCGACTCACTTAGAAGAGCATGTGGCTTTTGACACTGGGGTCATGAGTTCAACGTATCATCTGGTTGTAGAGATTATAAGTCAGTAAACTTTAAAAAAATACAATTTTCTTGAGATCTATATGTTTGCCTATGTTATTTAAATGTGTGTTGTTTAATCTTGTTGAAATGTTTACTTTGGGTTTCAACATTGATTTCTTTTTTTACATTTTTGTTTATTTTTTTAATTTCTTTTCAGTGAATTCATTGTTTATGCACCACACCCAGTACTCCATTTCTAGTTGCATTGCACTATATTCTGAGAACAGACATTATTTGACTTCTATTAACATTTGTAAAGGTGTATTTTGCAGCTCAGAATGTGATCTATTTTGGTGTATAGTCCATATAAGTATGAAATAATATGTGTGCTAATGATATTGGAATATGTCTATACATGTTCATTCTGTGCAATTTTTTAAATTATTATTCCAAATATTTATTTAAATTGTAGTTAGGTAATATATATGGTGAAATTGATTTCAGGTGTAGAATTTAATGATTTATCACTTACACATATCACCCAGAGCTCATCACAACACATATATTCCTTAACACCCATTACCCACATACCACATCCCCCTCCAACTTCCTCCATCAATTCTCAGTCTCCTTTCTACATTTGGGAGTTCCTCATGGCTTGCTTCCCTTTTGTTGTTGGTGGTGGTATTTAATATCCCTATTTTTATCTGTTTTGTTTTTAAATTCCATATATGAGTGACATCATATGGTACTTGCTTTTCTGTGTCTACAAAATTTCATTATCATAAACACTTGCTGTGTCAATGTCATGGAAAATGGCAAGATTTCCTTCTTTTGGGTGGGTGTGTAATATATGTGTGTGTGTGTGTGTGTGTGTGTGTGTGTGTTTATATTACACACACATATGTCTTTTTCTATAATTTCCCTACCGTTGATAATGCTACTAAACATTGAGCTGTATGTACCCCTATGAATCAGTATTTTTCTGTCCTTCAGGTAAATACCTAGCACTGTGATTGCTGTGTCATTGGGTAGTTCAATTTTTAACTGCTGTCAAACATACATACTCTTTTCCAGAGTGACTACATAACTATGCATAAGTTTGCATAACCCCAAAACATGGCAGAGGCTTCTTGTAGCTCCACATTATCACTGAAATCTGTCATTTTCTGTTTTGTTAATTTTAGCATTCTGATAATTGTGAGGTGGTATCTTATCCTGGTGTTTATTTGCATTTACATGATGTTTAATGATGCTGAGAATATTTTCCTCTGTCTGTTAGTCTTCTATATGTCTTCCTTGGGAAAAACAAACAAACAAACAAACAAATATCTGTTCATATCTTCTGCCCATTTCTTAAGTGGAATATTAAATTTTGGCATGCTGAGTTTGATACATTCTTTATGGAATTTGAGAATTATTTTGGCTATCAGAATCTTTTGTAGTTCTTTAAAAAGCTTAGGATCTAGTTCTGCTCAAAATGCTGGTGGTTTTTTAAATGGACTGCATTACATGGGTAGATTGTTTTGGTAGTATAGACATTTTAACAATATTTATTCTTCTCATCCATTAGCATGGAGTGTTTTTCCATTTCTTTGTGTACTCTACAATTTCTTTACGTGTTCTATAGTTTTCAATGTAGAGACCTTTACCTCTTTCATTAGGTTTATTCTTAGGTGTCTTGTGTTTGTTTCCACTGTGAATGAGACTGATTCCTTGATTTTCCTTTCTGCTGCTTCATTATTGGAAATGCAACAGATGTCTGTATGCTGGTTTTATATCCTGCAGCACTTCTGAATACACATATCAGTCCAGTAATTTGATGGTGGAGTCTTTTATGTTTTCTCCATAGAGTATATCATATGCATACACTGAACTTTCGACTTGGTCCTTATCAATTTGGGATGTTTTATTTTGTACTTTTTCTTTTCTTTTGGTTGCCTGAGTGCTAAGTCTGGGACTTCCAGTACTATGTTAAATAACATTTATGACTGTGTCTTATTCCTCACTGTAAGGGTGAAGCAGATTTTCTTTGAAGATTATATTGACTATGGGTCTTTACATATGCCTTTTATCATGTTGGTTTATATTCTTTCCATAACAACGCTGTTGAGGGGTTTTTATTTAATTAATATTTTCATTAACTATAATGCTTTATTTATTTCAGAGGTATAGGTCTTTGATTTATCAGTCTTACACAATTCAAAGCACCTTCCATAGCATATACCCTCCACACTGTCCATCATCCAGCCACCTCACCCCTCACTCTTCTAAGACACTCACTCTTATCATGTTGTTTTCAATCAGTTTCTTTATGTGACTTATTGCTTATATATCTGGCTGTTTACATGTTTGTAGAAAAATATTTACAGTTGTCAGATCTTCTTGTTGGAGAGACTCCTTAATTAAGAAATCATGTCCTCATTCATCTTTCATTACAATCCTTGGTTTAAAATCTAGTTATTCTGATATAAATATGGTTACTCTGATTTTCTTTTCACATTCATTATCATGGTAGATTTTCTCTATCCAGTCACTTTCAATCTGGTGGTGTCTTTACATCTAAAATGAGTCTCTTATAAGTATATAGATGGATCTTTTTAAAAATCCATTCTGATACCTTTTGATTGTAACAGTGCCTTTTGATTGTAACATTAATTCCATTTACATTCAGAGGAATATTTATATAATAATTTCATGCCATCGTGGGGTCCCTGGATGGCTCATTCAGTTGTGTCTGACTTTAGTTCAGGTCATGATTACAGGGTCCTGAGACTGAGCCCCACATTGGGCTCTCTGTTCAGCACAGAGTCTGCTTCTTCCTTTCTCTCTCCCCTCCCCTTGTTCCTGCTCTCTCTATCTCTCTCAAATACATTAATAAATTTAAAAATAAAGGAAATTAGTGCCATCACATTGTCTCTAATTTAGTGTTTCTGGGGGATTTTCTCTGTTCCTTTTCTAGTCTTTGGTGTTCTTGGTTTTCCCTCTAAAAGAGTCCCCCATATTATCTCTTACAGGGCTGGAGTAGTCATGAACTTCTTTAATTTTGTTTTCTGGGACTTTTTTTTCAGTCCTATTCTACGTAATAGCTTTGCTGGATAAAGTATTCTTGTCTGAATAGTGTTCCCATTCTGCGTTTTAAATATATCATAGCACTTTCTTCGGGCCTATCATATTTCTGTGGACATCTCTGCTATTGACCTGGTTTGGTTGTCCTTGTAGAATTTTTGTTTGTTTGTTTGTTTGTTTTCACTTGCTACTTTCAGGATTCCTTCCTTATTTGTGCCACTTGGATTTTGATGTTTATGTCTTCCCCAGATTGAGAATGTTTCCAGCTACAATTTCATCAAAGAAACCTTCTGTCCCTTTCTTCATATTCTTGGATTCCTATGAAATGAATGTTATTGCGTTTTGTGAATTGTCTGAATTTCCGAAGTCCACATTGGTGAGCCAATACTTTACTTTCCCTCTTCTTTTCAACTTCCTTATTTTCCATAATATTATCTTCATGTCAGTGATTCTTTCCTGTTTCATCCATCCTCAGTGTGATTAAATCCAGTTGGTTTTGTGTCTTAATTATAAAATTATTTTTCATTTTAGCATGACTTGAACTTAGTTCATTATCTCTTCAGTAAGGAATTGTTTAGGTCTTATTAGCATTTTTTAAGCCCAGCTAGTATCCTTAAAATTGTTGATTTAGGGGCGCTGGGTGTCTCAGTGGGTAAAGCCTCTGTCTTCAGCTTAGGTCATGATCTCAGGGACCTGGGATCAAGCCCTGCTTTGGGCTCTCTCTCAGTGGGGATCCTGCTTCCACCACTCTCTCTGCCTACCTCTCTGCATACTTGTGATCTCTCTCTTTCTATCAAATAAATAAATAAAATCTTTTTAAAATTGTTTTAAATACTGGTTCATGCATATTACGATTTCTGTTTTAATTATGTACCTAGCCATGATTTCTTCTTCTCCTTCTCCTCATCCTCCTCCTCCCCTTCCTTCTTCTTTTTTTTCCTTTTTGGCTATATTCCTCCAACTTTCCTTCCCCCCACCCCGAGGTCTTGTGTGATTTTGTTGTGTGTGTTCATTTGTGTGTTATGAAAGACTGCTAAATCTCCTGCTCCTGAGAATAATGACTGTATAAGAATAGGTCTTATATATTCCAGGGAATGACACTTCAGAAAATGTTTCAGAGTGTCCATTCTCCTATTGTTTTTCAGCAGTTCTTTGCCTCAGGTCAGTCCTCTATAGAATTTCTCCTTTCTGCAGTGGCATGATAAATTCCAACTGCCAAAAGGGAAAAAAATCTATAACCAAGAATACTCTATGCAGCAAGGCTTTCATTTAGAATAGATGTGGATATATATTTTCACAGAAAAACAATTTTAAAAGCAAAATCAGCCACATCCCTGTCACCCATCCATGATGCCATAGGCCTGTGGGTTCAAAATTCACAGTCCAGCTACCCTCCTGCCCACGTGAGCATTCACGGCCTGCCAATTGCTCAAGGCCAAGTCAACACACCTTTCTCTTAGATTGCCAAGGACTCAAACTGACACTCTTCTCCTCAAATTCAGTTTGTGTACAAAAGTGGGCATAATTATGACAGCAGAATGGAGCAGTCCATACAGTGACACTAATTCTGTGGAATATAGAATGGGTAAAAGCAGAATGCTTGGATGAGAACATCTCCAACAGGCACATAAGAACAATGCATGATTCTGGTTAGTGAAAGAAACAAACCAAGGAAAAATAAAACAAGAAGAAATCAGTCACCAATTCAGCCAACAAATCGTAATTGAACACAGGTTTTGTACAAAATGTCATTTTAAGTGGTAGGGACCCACAAGTGATCATGGCATAGATGGTGATTTCAAATCAGGGGTAGGAGTGCTTACAATGAAATGATCCAGAAGCCTGGATGTTATCTCTAATGGGTTATAGGTGCACCTGAAGGAAATGACAGCTGAGCCAATGTGAGAGTACAGTATTCCCAGGAATCTGCAAGTAAAGAATGACTAGGATTCAGAGTATGTGCACGAAAGTCTATGCACTGAGTTCCACAAATCATAATTATGTAGCCACAGAACTAGAGGTATAAAGGTTTTATGAGATGATAAGTTCTACACACTCTCATTTTGTGTTTAAGGAAACTAAGTCCTCTCATTAAGTGCCCAGTATGTTACCATGAGGACGCTAGCACATGAGGTGAGGCTGTTCTCAAAGACAGAACTGAAACTGCTACATTTGAGAATAAAAAGAGCTGAATGCAGCCACGTTGGAGAACCACGATGACACTTAACTAAAATAATTACCTACAGAAATCACCTCTAGTTGATCTGAATGGTATCCACATACAAAAATGGAAAATTAAAGATCTATAAACGACCCCTTCTTATGTACTGTAGGGCCTAATCCAAGAACACTGGAGATAACACTTCAATACAGTTAACTCACCAATTAACCTAAGACTTCCTCTCTTTTAAAACTAGCTGGTGGTGGGTATTAAGGAGGACACATATGGCATGGAGCACGGGGTGTGGTGCATAAACGATGAGTCTTGCAACAGTGGAAAAATGAAGTTAAAAAAAGTCAAGCAGAGAGTCAATTATCATATGGTTTCACTTATTTGTGGAGCATAACAAATAGCATGGAGGACATGGGAAGTTAGGAGAAGGGAGTTGGCGGAAATTGGAAGGGGAGGTGAACAATGAGAGACTATGGACTCTGACAAACAATCTGAAGGGTTTGAAGAGGTGGGGGGTGGAAGGTTGGGGGAACCAGGTGGTGGGTATTAGAGAGGGCACAGATTGCATGGAGCACTGGGTGTGGTACAAAACAATGAATACTGTTATGCTAAAAATAAATTTTAAAAATGATTAAAAAAAGAAATTATGCCTAACAGTTTTTCAAAAGTAGATAATAAATCTACTTTTGTATGTATAATATATCCATTTATACAGTTGTACTAATAATTCTGCCTCTTCTGTCTGCCTCCATCGAACAATACTTACTCTTGAGTTTTCTAGATAATCACGGTCAAACTGTGAAAATATTACCATTATCTTTTTTCCACACAAAGTCAAAGATAAATTAATACCAATAATTCAGAAGTCATTTCTACACACACTGAAAAGTATTATTTATTTAGAAGAAGAGTATCTTTCTAATTACATTTTGATTAGGCTTCTATTAAAAGTAATTTATATTTCCTAATCAACCCAATGCCTAATATGTCTTCTAGGGACACGTTTGGAAACTGCCAGAGTCTGAGAACATGCTGAGTACTAAGAGAGTGACCACAGTACTCTAGAAGTTTCACTAATTGAGATTTGGTTCTATAATTTATTTTTGGCACTGAAAAAAAATGCCATGACATCATATAGATTTTATGTTCAATTAGCACATCATTCATAGAAATATCAGTTATACTCTCATTTTAAGAAAAGGTGATAAGGATTTCACTTTATATAAAATGATTCACAAATTAGAGGAAAATCATCACAGGATTCCTTTGAACATAAAAACTCCTCCTGCCTAAAATGCCATTGAAAAATTAATGAATAATTTAATGACTGAATATTCATTCAATTTTGACATATTATGAAAGACTTGCTGAAAATGTCTATTGAAATGGCATTTAGTCTTCATAGGTAAAATGGTCATTTCCATAGAAAGTTAGCCTGTTTTCCCACTTCAAATTTCCTGATAAATTCATTAACTAATAATAATGCATATAAGAAGTCAGCATTCCATTTTTTATAATCTCATTTTTGTTATCTTTCTTCATATTTAAAACTGGAAAAATGTGCCTCATGCCCAGGCACAAGTATCACCTTATGATAAAAAATAAGCTAAAGTCTGTGCAAAACCAAGATAGGTGGTGGTTTAAATAACTCATATTTTAGTATTCTGATGGCTAATTGTTTCTATCGTTAACCTTCAATAATATGCGGAGCTTGCACATTTGTGTAACAGGTCATAGGAGATTTTTAAAGTAGTTTTAAAGCAACTGATCACACACACCAGCTCTAGAAGTCTTTATGAGTCACATAAAATACAGACCTTATTAAATAACATCAGCACAGAAGTCATTCTTTCTATTACTAAACAGAGAATTTTCAAATTTCAAATTTAACCATTAATCCTTTTCTGGCTAGTCTGGCTAGTCTATACAATTTTGTAAGCAATAAGCTGTTTCTTTCTTGTCTTCCCAAAACTTCTGCAGTATTTAATTTGTGGAGACATACGTCAGGAACAGGGGCTCTGCTAAGAAACAAGAAAATTAGTTTTAAGCTTGCACCTTGCTTCTACGTCCTATTGTCACTACTAGGTTTTGACCACGGGGTGAGCTAAAGCTTCTCACTACTGTCTCTTAGGTCTGGGATTTGTGTGAGCCTCTATTTACTCAAAATCATCCCAACCACAATCAATGTGAGCATTTCATTAATACACATGTCATCACACCAGACTGTTGTAATAGGGTATACATTCTTTTTTGAGAATAAGAAAGAAATACTTTTACTTTTGCCTGTATTTCCTCTTTCTGTGAGAAAAGCATTTTGAAATAAAACAATAAACATGAGAATCTATGTAACATAGGAGAATGGGATCAGGGATAGGAGACCCTGGAATTAAATTCTGCACCCTGGTTTTAGCACTTAACTTCTGAGCCCTCTCTCTGAGATGATAGAACCATCCGACCTAGCACAAAGAACAGAGTAAGATTATGTGGAAAAGAACGTGGTAGTGTGACATACCCAGTGAGGCTCTGGAGCACATAAGTAGGGCACATACATAAATATGAGAGCAGACCTGTCCTTATATGTTATGCTTCCTTCCTCTGCTCCACTTGACCCATGCAGGCTTCTGGAGTGTCACTGTGGGCCTTGATTTTGGCTGGACTTTCTTCTTTGGCAAAACCACCTGTTGCACCTCAGATCATGATTCCTTTTCAGCAGCACCGTGGAATAGACAAGGTCAATCACCAGTGCCCTGTCCCTAATATTCCCTTACAAGTTGGGATTTCACTACTGTTCTCCCATCATGGCTAAGACAAGGGGATAGGATTTACACATCCATGGCACACCCTGCTAAACAGAGGCTCTCTGGATGCCTCTGTAGCCACCTACCTGCTTAGCAGCCAAAGGGGTGACTGCAGCAGAGACATTTCTAATGGTTGTGAAGCTCTGCCTTGCAGCACTCTCTCACTTTCCTCATACCAAGGGGAAGGGTATGGTCATCAAACTCAGAAGCCATAAGGGTAAGAAACAGAATGTGTAAAATGAGAGTGGAAAGCAGGCCCACGTCTATCCAGATTCAGATGTATTCTAACCTAGCAAAGACTACTGCCAAAGCTGAGGTACCAGAGGGTCAATGCAGGGGTAGAAGAGGAAATACACAACCTCTCCTAGATATAAATTAGAATCCAGGCAAACAAGGAAAGCAAAAGGCCACAGAGAAGCTGGATTTTCTACATCTTTGAAATGGGAACTGATTTGGGCATACATACATTCCATTTTCAGAGTCCACATGCAAGTGAACAAACATCCAGAAATAGGTATTACCTTTCAGTTGTGCCATGGGACACCTCTCTGTCAAAACGTGGTCAAGGCTGCTCAGCACAGCACCAACACACAGTGCTGATAGAACTGTTTCTGCTGTTGGTCGGATGTTCCTAATCCAAACTTGTCCTAGATAAAGAAATTCAGACAGAAAAAAAAATTGAAATAAACTGGGCTGTGTTGACTGAAAGCCCCTTTCCTGGTGGCTGACAGAAAGGAGTTTCCTCTACTCCCTTTCCAGCTTCCCACACTGTAGCTAAGTCCTCCATTAAGTAAGCAAAGGCTAACCCTCACCCCCATCCAAAACTGCTTCAGAAAAGTGCTGCAGTTGCCAATACCAAACTGAGCATCCAGCTCGTGGGCTCTGTGCATACACCAGGAATGCCACAGTCCCTGAGATTTCCAACACTTAGGATACCAAGTGGGAGACCAAGCTTTACCCTTGATGAAACTGTCTTTCAGAAGTAGTGTGCTACAGCTACCATAACAAATAACAGACTAGGCAGACGGAACCACAGACATCTAGACACCTGGTATGCATGGTTTTGGAGGCTGGCAAGTCCAAAGTTAAGGTGCCAGTATATTCAGTTCTTGCTGAGACCCTCTTTCACATCTACAGCCAGCTGTCTGCCAGCTGTACTCTCTTCACATGGGGGACAGAGGCAGACAGAGTGAGTAAGCACTCTGGTCTCTTTTACGGGCACTAATCCTATCATGGGGATTCTGCCCTTCAGACCTAATCTAACACAGGGGATCAGGACTTCAACATGAGTTTTTGGAGAAGGCACATTCAGTCCGTACTAGAGTTATTTACCAAATGTTCTGAGGATGAGAGAGGTATAACTTGTGAAACTACAGTGAATCAGAGTAACAAAATATGCATACATTTCTTCAAGGACTGTGTACACGAGTGTATGTACATGTAAGTGCATGTACATAGGCATATATAAACTTGGTGTTAGTCATATATCCAGTTATTTCTGTGATATTTTATAGTTTACAAACCTGTATTAGTGGCAATTTAAACTGAAATCTAGTATATTTTCAGCTACTAATAATTTCTAGGAAGGCAAGCTTTATAATCACATATTTCTGTTAAGGTGTTATGTGGTTCTAAAGTTGTCTTTACTTTGAAAAGAACAGCCACCAAGTCCTGGATGGCACGATAACTACTTTGAAAGGATTCAGAAACCTCAGTTACTGAAGTCTCCTTTATTGTAGATGCCATCAAGCTGTGTCACCTCTCCCAGTCTATGGAACATTTTGGGAGAGTGGGGGGGAATGCTTTGTGGATATGGTCCATGTTTCATCCTGCAGACTTTTGCTGGAATCAAAACCTGGAACAATGGTGAAATCACAGAGAGTGACAGATTGTTTCATAGCCAACTTCCCCTGGAACAGAAACAACAACGGCTCTATTTAGGACCTGTGATTTGTGAATTTTCAGTCTCTAAGTTGCAATTCTCTATTTTAACTATTTTACTTTAAACTGATCATTAATTTTTATCCAAATGTGTAAACGTATGATTGTCCTTACGTTTTGATTTATACAAAATACAATTATTGGTGCTTGCTTGGTTCAGTCATTAAACATCTGGCTTCAGCTCTGGTCATGATTTCAGGGTCCTGAGATGGATCCCCGCTTGGGGATCCCAACTTTATGTGTAGCTTGCTGCTCATTCTCCCAATCTCCCTGCTTGTTTTCCCTCTCTTGCTGTGGCTCTCTCTGTCAAATAAACAAAATCTTTTAAAAAAATAAATAATTCATTCTGTTCTAACGCATGTGTGTTAGAGTCATAAATTAATTTTTCTTTTGCCCTCTTAAAACACACTGTTGTGTTCACATTATAAGGAAATATAACTATGATAGCAAGAGTTTTTCCACACACTCAAGATTCATGACATAAAACGTTTTCTGAATTCAGAGAGTTTCACCTGGCTATGCCAATCATGTGACTGTCCAGAGAGGCACAGAATTCAATGCACAAACATGTAACTCTGAGATATAATTCTCTAAGTTTGTGGAAGATGCCAAGCTTTCTGACAGTATGTAAGACTAAGATGCCAGCCTGGAAAGCAGACATGGCTAAGGAACTCCAGAAGGATGATGAGTGCCTTGTATAACACTTATGAAAATGACAGATATGAAGGAATTAAAATCATCCATTTTCAGTGTAATCAGCCTAGCAATTGCATCATTTATTGTCACTATCAGTTAATATTTACTGTGATGATTAATTTTATTGCCCAACTTGACTGCCCACAAAGTGTCCAGATTAAACATTTCTAGGTGTGTCTGTGAGGTATTTCTGGATGAGATTGCCATTTATATCGCTGGATTGAATAGGACAGGTGCCCTCCCCAAAGAGGGTAGGCATCAGTCCATCTCTTGAGGACCTTCACAGAATAGGGTGGGGGAAGGAGAAATTCGCCCCTATTTTCCTGCCTCACTGTTGAGCTGGGACATCTCATCTCATCTTGCTTCCGGAAAAAATGGAGGTGAACTGAAATACCAGCTTTCCTGGGTCTTCATTTTACACATGGCAGATCTCAGGACTGTCATTGGTCTCTTTCTCTGGAGAACCCTCACTAAAGCAGTTACCTAAAGTTTACTTAATGAATGGCAGCAGTGAACATAACATTCAATGGTAGAAGGAGAAAGTAGAGATTCTGCTCCCCAAAGAAGAAAATTACCTCTCAGGAGAAAAACCTCTCATATGTGCTTTTCTCAGCTGGTCATATAGAATTCTAACTTACTCGCTCCTATACCTGATGTTAGAAATAGTAACAAAAGCATCTATAATCTAGTTAGAAAAAGAAACAGAGTTGGGAGATATGGTCCAAATTCTAGCTTTACTGCTTACTGCATGTGGCCTTGGCAGGGCTCAGTCCCTTCTTCTTTAAAATAAGTTAATAATACTTACCTCATCTAGTTGATGTGTATTATATGTAGTTAGGTATTCACCTAATAAGGTTTTAAAATTTCCTTTTATTATCCCATAAATTATAAACATTAATTATTATCATTCTGTTCAAGTTTCTCCGTTATTTGATATTTCTTTCCTTCAAAGTTGACTACTTGGAAGCATAGTTCTATGGACTGATGCCTATGTCCCACCTAATTTATATGCTGAAGGTTTAATTGCCTATGCATGGCATTAAGAGGCATGCACCTTTGGGAGTTGACTTAGGTTTGGATGAGATCATGAAATTGAGGCCCTCTAGGATGAGATTAGTGCCCTTGTAAGAAGAGAACAGAGATATCGAGTTACATCTCCACATCTCTCCCTGTCTTCTCCATTCTCTGGTCTCCTCTCCCTCCCATGGAGACACAGAAGGTGATGGCCGACAACGAGCCAAGGGAACCCTCAAGCAGGAACTGAAATGGCTTGCACCCAGATCATAGGCATCCACAGCCTCCAGAACTCTCAGAAATCAAGGTCTGATGTTTAAACCATCCAATTTAGGGTATTTTGATATGGCAGCCAGAGCTGAGTGAGACAGATAGCATCCATTCTTTGGCATGTCAATTTTTCCTTATCAAACTCAAAGAAATATAACTCATTTTTATTGCTTTACACCTCCTTTCACCTGATAAAACATAACTAATTGGCTTCTGTACCTAAAAGTGAAGAATATACTTTCCTCTTCTGAACAATAAGAAACTATTTGTGAACTATTTGTGATATGGAATCTGACCTCCATTGTACAGACAAAGAAACAAAGTACACTCACTAGTGTGGAGATCACACCAGAAAGAACAGAGGCTATTTCTGATTAATCTGATTCAGATTTTGATAATTTCAGACTCCTCTAAGACAAAAAAAAAAAAAAGCCTGATTTTATCAACTCGCTTTGTTAATAACACAAGAAAAGACTTCAGGAAAATATTGGTTTATCCACAGGCATAATATTTTCTCAGTGTTATAGAGTAAAACAAAAGCTTACTCACAAAGAAGTTTCCTTCAAACCAAACCATAAGACACACACGTGGCCAAAGTTGGCTCTCGGGGGTGTTATACTATGAGCTGCAATTAACAGATTTGGACGCAGCGAATGAAGAAAGACAAGACAGAATGAAGTGGTCAACAACAGCTGATACATTTTAATATGTTGAAGCTATTTTAAAATCCCATTGCTCCAACTGACTTTCTGTGTCTTTGGGTCTTTTTTTTTTTTCCTTTCCCAACAACCATCTTATTCAGGGAGTTTTCAATTAGTATTGGAAACCAAAGGGTCAGAGTGCCTGAGTATGACATAAATGATCCCCAACTGAAATTACTCTAATATGTGCTTCCATTTCATTCTATGTAAACTGTTCTATCCAAATGTGGATATCCTCAAGGATACCTTATCCAGAAGGATTGATCCAGGATTTTATTCAGAATGCAATATCTAGAAGCATCATCTCTATGCTCCTATTATATTTTAGAGCCACATTTTTACACATAACTAGACAAATCTATTGTGCTTTATTCCGAAGAGTATAAGTGACAGAAAATCCTTGATTTCTAGAAATAATCAAATCGTCTGACTAGTGAATAAATGTGGGTGAACCAGTCAAATGATTCTGCTTCAGGTGAAAATACTAAATGTGGCTATAAAATAAAGATAATAGCTTCTTACACAGCTTCTACACACTGACTCCTCAAACGCATCATGTATTTTCCTACCACAGGATCTTTGAATAATTGCTTCTACTTCTTGAAATCTTTTTACAGCATCTTGTGGTCACCCATGAAAGAGTAAGGCCTCACTTAAAGGATGCCTTCCTGGAAACATTAATGCCAGAGTGGCCTTACTCCATATCCATATTTGCCTTTAATTATAGTTATCACCATTTATTAATCCTTGATAATATTACATTTGAGTCTTTCTCTCAACTTTTGCTGTCTAGTCTAGTATCCAATAAACACCTGTGGCAACTTAAATTTAAATTCAAATAAATTATAATTAAGTAGAATTACAGGAAAAAATGATAAATTGTATTTTATCAAAACTGAGAACTATGTTCCTTGAAAAACATTGTTAAAAGAATAAAATGCATAGCCACATAATGGGAGAAAATATTTGTAGATCATATATATGATAAGGAACTTGAATCAGAATATATAAATAACACTCAAAATTCAATAATATAAAAACTAAAAATACAACTAATTTTGGGTAAAATCTTTGAATACAAACTTCATTCTACATAACATTTGGATGATAAGCACATAAAAAGACGTTCACCATCACTAGTTGTTAGGAAAATGCAAATCAAAGCCACAGTAAAATGCCATATTATTCCCTCTAAGATGGCTATAATCAAAAAGATAGTAAGTGTGGGTGAAGATGTGGAGAAATTGCACTCTTATACTACTCTTGGTAAGAATGTAACACCACTTTGGAAAACAACTGGATAGTTTCTTCAAAAGTTAAATCTACAGCTAAAATATGATCCAGCCATTCAACCCCTATGTGTATACCCAAAAGAAATGAAAGTGTAGGTCCATACAAAGACTTGTACATAGGGGCACCTGGGTGGCTCAGTGGGTTATAGCTCTGCCTTTGGCTTAGGGTCCTGGGATTGAGCCCCACATCAGGCTCTCTGCTCAGCGGGAAGCCTGCTTCCTCCTCTCTCTGCCTGCCTCTCTGCCTACTTGTCATCTCTGTCTGTCAAATAAATAAACAAATCTAAAAAAAAAGACTTATACATGAATGTTCACAGCCACTTTATCTGTAGTAGCCAATATCTGGAAACCCCTGAATATCCACTAATAGGTGAATGGATAAACAAACTTTGGCTTCTCTGCATAATGCAATACTACTCAGCATTGAAAGGAACTACTGATAGATGCAAAAACATGGATGAATCCTAAAATAATTATATTGATTTAAAGATGTTAGAAAAAATACATATTATGATTCTATTTATATATAATTGTTGAAAATGAAAAATAATCTACAGTGACAGAAAACAGACCAGTGTTTGCCTAGGAATGGGGAGCAAACAAAGAAATTCGCAAGGGACATAAACATTGGGAGATTATAATTATGATCATTCTCTTGGCTGTGATGGTTTCATCACAGTATATACATGTGCCAAAGCTCATGGATTTATAGACCTCAAATATGTACAGTTTCCTGTATAGCAATTATACCTCAGTGAAGCTGTTCCAAATGTTTTTGTTCCTCAGTTGTACCAGCCACATGTCAAGTGCTCAATAGCCACATATAGCTAGTGGCTACCAGACTAAACATTGTAAAGAACAGTACCATCAGCACAGAAAGTTCTAGTCGATAGCCATGCTCTAAAGCAGGGGGTGAGCAAACTACACACCAGGGACATGCCGCCTATTCTTCTAAACCCAGTTTTATTGGAACACACTTATGCCCAGTAATTTACATACTGTCTGTGGCTGCTATAGCGCTACCAGGGCAAAATGGGTAGTTGCAATAGAGACCTTATGGTCTACAAACCTAGATTAACTATCTATCCCTTCAAGAAAAGATTTGCTGATTCTGGTCTAAATTAAACACTCTGCATATGGGCAACATCTGTCCTGTTCACTGCTGTATAACCCAAGAAGGGTTTACGGAGTACCTCTACTGTGCACTGTCCTAAGCACTAGAGAGGCAGCCTTCAACAATACAGAAAATAAGATCCCAATTCCCATTGTTTCCACATTCTGGCAAAGGATTCAGGTCACATGAGAAGTAAATAAAAAAAAAAAAGAGGAAAGAATGAATGCTAAGATGAAAATCAAACAGAGGTTTGGAGCATGAGTGAGGGCATCAACTTCCACTTAGGTAGTCAGGACAGGCCTCTGAGAAGACCAGACATCTAAACATGAGAGAACCAACACTGCAAGGACCTGTGGCAGAAGCTGAGGGCAGAGCAACACCCAACGCCTCAAAGGAGGAATGAACAAGAAGACCTAATGCATGCAAAAGAAGGCCCACATGGCTGGAAAATACACAAGGCGGAAAAGGTAGGTAAGAAGGGAGAAATAGAGAAGGCTAAGAAACGGTGTCTGATTTTTATCTAAGTATGATGGAAAGCCACTATAGGGCTTTAAAGAAGGGAGCAGTATGATCAGTGTACATCTTTACAGATCACTCTGGTGCTGCAAAGTGGAAACCGGGCCAGGCAAGAGCAAGAAAGGTGTTAGAAAGTTAGTTTCTGGAGTTTCTGGAAAGGTACAAGTGAGAGATGGTGGTGGTTTGGATTGGGCCACAGAGGCAGCAGTACAGAGGAAGTGGAGAAACTAAAGTTATGTTGTGATATAATAGTTGACTGGCCTTTCTGATGGTTGTGGTAGAGTAAGGAAATGAAGGAGTTAAAAATGAACCCCAGATTTTAGCTTGAACAAGTGGAACAATAGTATGAACCACAAATATGGGAGAAACTACAAACAGAAAGAGCTAATACTTACTGTGTGCTTATTCTATCACAGTATTCACTCCGTTTCACAGTTAATACTCCTAACCATCTTGAATAGATAGGTACTCCTGTTATGTTCATTTTAGAAATAGGAAACTGAAGGTGAAGATGAAGGTCAGAAAAATAGGAGCAACACAGTGAAGATTTGAACCTGGGTCACCACACGCCAAATTTCACCACATTTTATGCAATTGCCTCATGAGAGGCAATGGCGGTATCACTGGATTAACAGTCTCTCAGAATGACTAGTTTGAAAGATGCTACTGTTCTGCTTTTTCTATTAAACATCACCCTGTTTTCTTAGAACTAAAGAAATAATTGTCATCTATGCATTTTTCAAAGCACTTTCTACAGCAATATCCCTTTGATTCACATTTTACAAAGGAGGAAACTGAAACAAGTCAAGTGATTTCCTCAAGTTCATCAGGATAGTAACAGAACTAGAACAAAAAGCCAATTGAACTGACTCCATATAGTAATGTGGCCGATAAACTTGTCTTTAAAAATTCAGACCATTTAGAAAAAAACAAAAACAAACAAACAAACAACAACCAAAAAAAAAAAAAACCGCGTTTTACATCATTACCCCAAATTCAGATACATATTGAAACAGAGAAAAAGAAGTAATACAAAACTGTTCTCATCATTACTAATTTGCTAGGATTTCTTTTTCTATTAAACTTTTTATAATTTTGATAGTAACTGGAAATTTAAACATCATTGATCTACACGTTGGTAATTAACTCTACAACACAGTACAATCACATAGTAGACTTTTTAAGAAATAAGTCGCATGACTCACGAAAACTACCAAATGCCAAAAGAGCAAAACGGAACATAAAGATGAGTCTGCTGAGTATTTGGGTTACCTGGAGACTTGTGTCTATAAGAGTAGAAATGGCAATGATGGATTAACTACAGTTTGGAAAAAATTCTTTATTATGATTACTTTCTATTCCTAATATGGAGGTCTGGAATTAAGGCATGGCTGCTAATATTTAAAATGAGCAAGGTGCACTTTTATGGGAAAACATATATTTGAAGCAAAAGAATAAAGTTCTTCAATTTTGTCTTTGCCCCAAAGGTAGTAAAAAGCTACAGAATGCCCAGATTAGCAAAATCTATTCTCTTTGAAAAGAAAGAAAGAAATAGAAATAGAAATAGGAATAGAAATAGAAATAGAAATAGAAGCAGCAATAGAAAGAAAGAGAGGCAGACTGGTGATAATGAGGCTGCCCATTAGGGTGTATAATGAAAGACAGCAACTGAAGAACAATGGCTTAAGATGTGAGGCTATGTTTCATTTATTGGATAAGTACTACTTGATAAATGATCAACCTACTCAAATGCCCTTTGCCAGTATGCTTAATTTCCCTTAGTAAGGAAGAAAACTGCCCAGAGGTATCAATCTTTGATATTTCCCAATTACTTAAGTTTGCAAGAATAAAAAAAAAAATGCCTTAAAGTCCGTGTCAATTACTGTGAACATTCATTTACCTTCCTGAATGTGGCCCTAGCTTGGTGAATTCTCTCTCTCTCTCTCTCTCTCACACACACACACACACACACACACACACACAAAGATAAACCCCTATCCCTGCACCTCATCTCAGAAGGGGAAAAGCCACAAGGACACACCACAGCCTCAATACATCAGAGGCTGGCCAACACTTAGGCCCATACATCACCAAGTGCACAGATACACCTAGGTGTCCCCAGGACATGGTCAAGATCCTGGGGAATGCCATTTCCCTTCCATACTCAGAGGAGCATCTCTCCTCTCCTCAAATGACCTCATGCCAACCCAGGATCCTGGTGCACAGACTCAGGAAAGGCTGTGAGGTTTGGACCTTCAGGAAGCCTGTGTAGCCCCTCCAGGTTCTCATGACAGAAACACAGTGCCTCCAGACATTTTTTAGGCAAGAGTTCAGTGATCCCTCTAATCCCAGTTTGTTTCCAGAGAAACTGGAGGGGCACCATCAGGACACAGGGAAAATAAATAAAGGGGGGGGGGGCGACAAATAGCAGAAGGTCTTGGGGAAAGGAGAGGAGGAGGACTTGACAGGGCCAGAAAGCCCCAATTGCTGCCCACACACAGCCCAGCTGCAGAGGCCCTGGCTCTAGCCAGTACACTTGCTCAGGGCACCCTTTCCCAGATGCCAGGCCAGTATGCACCAGCTAGCCAAAGGTCCGCCCTATGCACCTGGACAGAACACTGCAAGTTCTCTCTTGTGCCCCCCTGCAGACTCTGATAGGGCATATTCACGCCCCCCACGCCCCGCCCCATGCCTCGACCCCGCCCCCTCTGACCTTGTGCCGCCACCAGGGGTCCAGGGGACCCAGCAGGGCAAAGCACCCCGTGCCCAGCCCCCATGAGCCTCCGCCGCAGTCCACTCCCCCCACCGCAGCCCAGTTCCAACCAAATCAAACCTCCGTGTCACTGCGGGATGGAAGGTGACCATCTAAGCACAGCTGCAAGTCTGACCACCACCTCCCAAGCCCCTGTAGTCCTAGTGGAAGCACGGGGTGGACACAGGAACCTCCTCCCGCCCCTCTCACGCCAACCACCAGAAAACAAAAAAAAAAAAAAAACGCCCAGTGCCCGCGCCTCAGCTTTCAGGTGCGAGACCCATCCCGACAGCCCGCCCACCCGCCTAACTTCCTCAGTGCAGGTTGCCGCTCCCCAGCGGATGCCGCTAGCCCTGATGACTTGGAGGGGAACCTGTCCCCAGATAGTGAGCGCCCAGGGACCTGGGAGGCAACCAAGGGGCCGAGCCCTAGCGGAGGGGTGGTGCCCGGGAAAGGTGAAGCACTATTGTCTGTCCACACACCCGGACTGAAGGAGGATCCTGGCCGCTGGAGCCACTGCAAATGGCGATGGAGAGGGAGCTTGTGGGGCCGCTCAGAGGACCTCTAAGTCTCTAGATGGGAAACCCGGGGATCATGCGGTGACTTCGGGCCTTGGCGCTGTGATGGCAGCGAAGGCAGGAAGGTCAGGGAACTCACACAGCCAGCCGGAGCCTGGACCATTAAATCCCTGATGCAGCCTGATCACGCGGTGGTGATGACGCCGAGGGCGTCCGAGTTTGGGCGGGGGTTGCGGGGTGGGGCAACGGAGGAGGGGGTGGGAGTGCAGGGCGCCACTCAATATCCTCACAATCTTGGCGCCTGGGCCTCCCGCCATCTGAGACAAGCCGGTCAGAGAAGAGGAGCGGCCCGGACTGTCCCCTAGAGTCTTCTTCAGGGGGTCATTGCTTCCATGAAGAAGACTTTCCCACAAATTCCAGCCCAGGAGAAGGCTACACAGTCATGTCCTGGGGGAACCCGAGGGTCAGGCGAGGACACGGGAGCCTAGGCCGCTGTCCCTCTCGGGCAGGGAGCCTAGCGCCTGGTGCTGCTGGACACCAGGATCTGCAAGTTATTATGGCCATGCCCACCAGAGGGCTCTGAGGCTCACCCTGCCTCAGACCTGCCTCCTCCACACAGGGCGCTCCATATTTGGACTTGTCCTGCAGCGGCCCTCCTTGGACCATGGTGCTCCGAGGGGCTTCCTAGGACTGTGGTGCTGCTGAGTCTGGCTTCTTTCTCTGCTTGCAGACATCTCCTAGGGGACAGGAGACCTACAGAACTTGCCTGCCTGCAACTCTGAGCAGATAGGCTCAGCACACAGGAGCACAGCTATGGGGGAAAGAAAAAATCCCTGTGAAACACTTGTGAAGTTCACAGTCCAGAAGCATAGGCACATTATAAAACACAGACCTCATAGTAGCACTAAAGAATGTATTCCCTCACCAACACTTCACAAGCACATTATTAAAGGCCTATTTACTGCAGTTCCTTTTACCCAGTACAGCATGTCTAGCTATCAAGATGGAGGTATAAGGCATTACAAAAAGGAAACAAAACAACCCCCTTTTCTCTCTCTCTCTCTCTCTCTCTCTCTCTCTCTCTCACACACACACACACACACACACACACATACAATTTGAAGAGACAGAGTATATATCACAAACAGACATGGCAGGAAATTTAAAACAGCTATGAGTTATATAGGAAGGGCTCTACTGGATAAAATAGACAATGCATGAATAGATGGACAATGGAAGTGGAAAGATGGAAATCCTAAAAAAGAATCAAAAGAAATGTTAAAGGTAAACAACACAAAACAAAACAAAAAACCAGAAAGGATGTCTTTAATGGTCTCATTAGTAGATTAGACATGACTGAAGAAAATCTCTCGGAGCTAGAGGGTATATTAGCAGAATAGCTGAAAACAAAAGGGAAGAGAACACTGGCTGAAGAAGAATGCAGTTTCTAAGGACTATGGGACAACTGTAAAAGTGTAACATACACATAAAGAGGATACCCATTGGAAAACCCAGTGGGAAGGAGAACAAAAAGAGAAAGGAACGGAAGAAAAGTTTGAAACAAAAATGACTGAGAATTGCCCCCAAATACTGTCAGATATGAAACCACAGGTCCAGGAAGCTTAATAACACCAAGGAAGGTAAATACCAACAGACTACACCTAAGCGTATACTTCTCAAATTACAGAAAATAAAAGATGGAGAAAAAATAGAAAACAAAGCCAGAGGTAAAAGACACCTTACCTAAAGAGAAGCCAAGATAATTACATGTGATTTATCAGAAACCATGCTACCATATAAGACTGTGGAGTGGCATATTTAAGGTACTGAGGAAAAAAAATGCCAACTTAGAATTCTGCATCCCGCAAATACTTTATTAAAAAGTGAAGGAGAAATTAATACTTAGACAAACAAAAAATAAGGGACTTTCTTGACAAAAGAAAGAAATATTACAGGAAATGTTAAAGGAAATTCTTTAGAAGGAAGGAATATAATGCAGATCAGAAACTCAGAGCTACATAAAAAAAGGAAAACATCAAAGAGAACCAGTGAAGATAAAATAAAACCTTTTTACTCATTTTTAACTAATCTGACATAACAGTTTTTTAAAAAAAAATAGTAGTGATGCATTCAGTTATGTATGCTTATGCATTTTCCATATGCCACATATATACACACATACATATATGCATACCCACACACATATACAGTTAACATCATCCTGAATGGTGAGAAACTCAAAGCTCCCACTAAGATCAGGTAAAAGACAAGGATGTTCCATCTCACCACATCATTTCAACATACTGGAAGTTTTGCTAATGCATTAAGGCAGGAAAAGAAAAAAGGTATACAAATTAGAAGGAAAACATGTTTCTTTCTTTCTCTCTCTCTTACTGTCTTTCTTTCTCTCTTTTCAAGTGGCACAGTCATCTATGTAGGACATTGAAAACAATGAGTCAGCTAACTCCTGGATTCAATAAGTAATTATAGCAAGGGTGTACAATACACATGTAATATACAAAAGTCAATTTCTTTCCTATGTCCCAACAATGAACATGTGGAATTTGAAACTAGAAACACAGTAACATTTCCATTACCACCCAAAGAAAAGTGAAATACTTAAGTATATCAAAATATATATAAGATCCATATGAGGAAAACTAAAATTTTGATAAGTGATATTAAAGGGGAGCTAGCCAAATGAAGTGATATTCCCTATTAATTGATAGGAAGACTTAATATTGTCAAGGTGTCAATTATCCCCAACTTGATCTTTGGATTCAGTATAATCCCAATCAAAATCCCAGCAAGTTATTTTATGAATATTGATAAACTTATTCTAAAGTTTACACAGAGAGCAAAAGAGCCAGAAGACCCAACACAATACTGAAGGTGAAGAATAAAGTTGGAGGACTGATGTTACCCGATTTTAAGACTTACTGTAAAGATTCAATTATCAAGACAGGGTATTGGTAAAAACAAAACAAAACAATACAACAACAACAAAAAAAAATGGATTAATGAAACAGAATACGGATTCCAGAAACTGACTCCCTTGAATACACTCAACTGATCTTTGATCAAAGTGCAAAGGCAATATACTGGAGCAAAGGTAGATTGTTTAGCAAATGGTGTTGGAACAACTGAACATGTATAGCCCCCCCCATCACCAACCCCTAACAAAAAAATAAATGTCAGTCTAGACACAGAGCTTACATCCTTCACAAAAATTAGCTCAAAATGGATTATAGACCTAAATGTCAAATACAAATTTGTGAAACTCCTAGAAGATGACATTGGACAAAATCTGGATGACTTTGGGTATGATGATGCATTTTTAGATACAACATCAAGCACATGATCCATTAAAAATGGTAAATTTAAAACTTGGGTTCTGCAAAAAACTATCAAGAGAATTGGGAAGAAAAATCACAGATTGGGAGGAAATTTTTGCAAAAGACATATCTGAGAGAAGACTGTTATCCTAAATATACAAAGAACTCTTTAAATTCAACAGTAAGAGAATAAGCTGACTAAAAATGGGACCAGTGACCTTTAATACACCTATTAAAGAAGATATACAGATGGAAAAATATGCATAAGACAATATGCTTCACATCATATGTCATCAGGATAATGTAAAGTAAAACGATTAGACTGTACAACACACCTATTAGAATGGCCAAAATTTGGAAAAGTGACAATTGCTGACAAGGATATAAAACAACAGGAACTCTCACTCATTGCGGAGGTGGGGTTCAACATGATATAGCCACTTTGGGATACAGGCTGGTGTTTTCTTACAGAACTTACCATCAGATCCAGTAATTGTGTTCTTTAGTATTTGCTTAGTATGTGCACATAAAAACTTGCATGCTGACATTTACAGCCGCTTTTGCATAACCGCCAAACCTTGAAAGCAACCAAGGTGTCCTGCATTTTGAATGGGTAAGCAAACTGTGGTGCAACCTGATAATTGAGTATTACTGAGCTCTAAATATAGTGAATTATCAGGCCATGAAAAGACATGGAGGAATTTAAGTGCATATTACTAAGTGAAAAGCCAATCCGAGAAAGCTACATACTATATGATCCAACTATATGATATCTAGGAAATACAGAACTACGAATATGATAAAAAAAAAATCAGTGATTGCCAGTAAGAGTGGGGGGAAAGGGTTACATAGGCAGATCACAGAGGATTTTTAGGACAATGAAAACACCCTACAGGATATTATAAGGATGGGTATATGTCATTCTTCATTTGTCTAAAACCACTGTATGTACAACATCAAGAGTGAGCCCTTAGGTGAACTTTGGACTTTGTGTGATTATAACGTGTCAATATAGGTTCATATTTGGTAAGAAGAGAATATGTACTATTTCAGTGAGTGATGTTGATAATGGGGGAGTTTATGTTGGAGGGTAGAGAGTATATGAATAAAATCTCAATTTTCCTCTGAATTTTATCATGAACCTAAAATTACTCTAAAGAAAACCTTAAAAAAAAAGAAAGAAAACAAATTAATGGGGAAAAGTGTTGTGGCTGCCTACATGCTTCTCCACAGCTAGAAGAAAACACACTAATAATTACAAAGTTTTGAGAGGAAAAGTGGCTCAAGATTTATACCCAGCCAAACTGACACTCTGATGTAAAAGCACTGAACTAAGTCCTTATACGTTATCTCATTTAGTCTTAACAATAAACCCATGAGAGAGGCATTATTTACATTCCTCTTTTAGAAATAGGGAAGTCCGAGGTTCTGCAACATTAAATCACTTGTAGGATTGAGCGACTCTAGAATCTAATCTCAGTAGTATGACTTCAAATGCCTTTATATTTAATTCTCTCATTTAATTCTTATAATAATTCTGTGGCTTCCCATCCCCAGATTTAAAAGCACAATTTAAGTGTTAAAAGATGAAAAAAATTTCCCAAAGATATTACAGTGCTGGGATTCAATTCAGGCCTATATAATTCCACCAGTCATGGGCTTTCCCATGTGCAAAGCTTTAGTATTGTATGCACGTGTGTGTGTGTGTGTGTGTGTGTGTGTGTGTGTAGGTTTAATTATTAATTTCATCTGATTCTATCTATTGTCATCACCTCTTCACCTTTCCTTGGTAACATGCTATACAGAGAAGTCTGAATTCCTAAGACTTTCATTTCACCCAATATAAGGATCTAGTAAATATGCCGTTGGCTATTTTTGTTCAAGATCAGAACTGAACTTGGTGACCACAGAGCTTACTGTTCTAGATGTGCTTCAGAAGTCAAAGAATTGGAAAAGGGCTGAAAGCAGTGAGATTCTCACAATATAACTCAAAACTATTGTTCTACTTAATTCTTTAGCCTGGAAACAATTTTTTCCTGAGGCAAATTAAACAAGACAAGACAGGTCTATAAGCTCTGATTTCTCTGCCTGTTCAGATAGTTCCTTACTTGTCCTTTCTTTTCTCCTGGTTTCTTTTCTTTTCTTCTTCCTTCTTCCTTCCTTACTTTCCCCTCCTCCTCCTCCTCCTCCTCTTTTTCCTCCTCCTTCTTCTTCTTCTACTTGAATGTCAAATTGCTTCAGGGATGAGCAAATCAATGAATATAGGTTTTATTTTTTTATTACAGACCAACATATCTTTTCATAATATATGTCCTGATTTTATTCTTCTGTGTTATGAACTCACACTCTGAGGTAGTACGCTGTGGACAGAAACTTCTACCATGCTTTGAATTTTTAGTTTCTTAAATGGAATGCTCTGTATGCCCTGTAAGAATAATAGAATTATGGATGAAAAAAATTCATAGATACACCTCTGAAAATTTAAAAACAAGACTTTTTTAAAAGTTCTTTAAGCAGAATAGTAAATTTTATATGATCAAGTAATAGATCCAAAATGTAGATAATCCCAAACCACAAATGAGCCAAATGGCAATTTATAACCAGTTTAAGGACATGTTAATTTTGTTCGCCAATACCATAGTGTGTGTGTGTGTGTGTGTGTGTGTGTGTGTGTGCGTGTGTTAATTATAACATTTTTAGTTAATGGTGAAATTGATCTGATATCCTAGAATTCCAAATGTTGACTGGTTGATTCAGGGAGTAACTGGTCTAGGATTTTAGCTTTGTAAATATATGTCTCTGTGTAAGAACACTTAAAGAGCAATTAACCTTGAATCTCTTTATTCATTCCTACCATGCCTAGAGTGGGCTAACAAAATCATTTTATGAAGTGGCCATGTGAAGGGACAATTTTATGGTTGATTTAAAGTATGAATCCAAAAAGCTGATTTATTTAAAAAAAAATCAAGAAGACCTGTGATATATATTCTAGGGAAGAGCAAGTAGCTAATACATAAAAGTATTTTTTAATCTCCCCAAGCATATTTACATTATTTTTACACTCAGTAGATGCTCCTGACATTTTCAGGTACTATGTAGACACTTAATAACTTGACTACTAACATTTTATTTAAACTAAGAACTAATTTATTCTTAAAAATAGAAACTAAAGAAACCCCTAAGAGGGGTGAAAATGGTCAAGAGGTTCAAACTTCCAGTTATAAAATATTAAATTCTGTGGATGGAAATATAGCATGGTGCTTATCAAAAATACCCCTAATGTATACTTGAAAGTTGCTAAGAGAGTACTAACAGTTCTCATCACAAGAAAATAATTATGTCTATTTGTGGTAATGGATATTAGCTATGCTTATTGGCATTACCATTTTGCAATATACACATATGTTGTGTACTTCTACTACATGAAACAAATACATTATATGTCCATTAGATCTCAGTTTTAAAAAGTCCCCAAAAAAATGTGCCTAAATTTATAAGCTTGCTGCTGATACTTCCCTTCAGAATTATTAAGCATGGAATTAAGCAGAGGAATTCCATTTGGAGTCAGAGATTCGGTTTCTTGGATCTGCTTCCCAACTGTCTAAATATGAGAAAACTCTGAACTTCAGATAAATTTAACACTTACCTCAAGAGTTTATTGGCTTGGCATCTGTGAGATGTAGGGAAAATCACACTGAATAATGTAAAGCATTAACAGAATGATAGTTGTTGTTCTCTTCCATTTAGTTCAGACATGAGTTTCACTGAACCCTTGCTCTATGGGGAGAGCCTAGGTTAATTTTGGAGTTTCCTGACTCTCTGAGCCTTATGACAGTCACTGGCTTTGTTTCTGAGAGGACAGAGAAGGAGGGGAGGAGAAATGTTCTTTCATTCATCTTTCCCAAGGCATGCAAATGGCTTTGTAAACTAGAGACTATGCAAATAAGAGTGAAAGAGTAAGAATTCACTCCCCTGTAAATTACACTTGAGACCTTTTCTTTTCTGTGTGAGCTGATCTTGAAGGCCCTGAAGGCTGTATCCAGAGCTCCCATGATAACATACTTCAATGTCAAATTACTGAAGGATGCCATAACCCAGAATGGAGCTGGAAGAGAGAGTGATGAGAAACGAGAATGCTTATGTTGACATGCGGAAATGCTTGAGTAATCAGCAAGGGACGGAAGGGAATAAAGTGCACATGGATATTTAGTGGGGTTTTTTGGCAATTAAATTTTACAGACATGTGCTTTAAGCATATGGCATTGCTGAACAGCTGGCGCCTTCAGGTCAGGTGATCAGCCTTTTTTTTTTTTTTTTTTACAGTGTTCCAAGGAAGGGAGAGAAACACATATTCATTGTCTGAGGAATATGTGATAGCTGCACTAAAGGAGGAGCCATCTTTAAGTCTTTTGGTTAGCAGGTATTATAGGCACCATCTACCTTGTGTCCAAGGACAAGGTGAGAAAATAATGCTTCATAGAAAGAAACCAACAAGTAAAGTTTTATCCAGTGTATTACAGACTGTGTTTCTATAGGCATACTGTTGCTCTGTAGGGGAATATCAAGAGGAGACAAGATAATATTACAACTAATACTGCATTTTTATGTTATCTTGGCGAGAACAGCAGCAGGGCTCAGCTTAACAAAATATTAACACTCTTCCCAAATGCTAATGAAATACAAGTAGAGAAATTGGAGGAGAATCCTGAATTTAATTATTTTATTGGATGACACTTCAACACATTTGTCTTTTGTCTCATTTACAGAATTAGAGATGAGTGTTTCCGTGGTCCACAAAATCACATTTCATTAATTGACATCCTCAACTCACTGACCTTCAAACACACAGGTCTATGGTTTGGGAAAGAAGTAGAGAGAGAGTTGAAGGAAGGGAGAGAGAGAGATAGAGAGAGAGTTAGACAGAGAGATAAAGAGGAGGAAGGATGGACCTGGAAAAGAATAAAGGGAAGGAAAGGAAAAGAATTTATAAATTGTGTGCTACCAAATACTGCTTTACCAGATCTCTAAGAAGTATGTGAAGGACTTATCTACGACTGAGAGGTAGAAAAGAATTAGGACTTTAAGTGCATCAGGTAGAAATAGCCTGTGGGGGAGAAGTAACACAGCCAAGCTCTTCAAACCTTCTCTGGAGTATCTTGTGAAAATTGATTAGAATACCTTTTGTAACTACCTTGGCCACATTTCTTAAGGAAGGAAATCCATTGAAGATAAATAGTTTAATGTCCTAAAAAAGCATTAAAAGAAAGGGCTCAACATAATACAATTTCAAAAACAGGCTTTTCCCCAACTGTGGGAGGACTTAGGAAAGTAATTCATAGGAGAATAGGCTGACTGGCTCCAATTGTCTTAATAGAGTCTTTTTGACATAGACTGATCTCTTTGTATGCCTCCAGTAGTTCTGTGATCTTGAAAAGTCTATTTATTTTCTCTTCCTAATAAATACATTCTGCTTTGACCTCAGAGACCGTGTGCGTGTGCGTGTGTGTGTGTGTGTGTATGATGTATCAATTAAAGCTGTAGTCTTACTTCATGTCTCTCTATCTGCTGGTTATACAAACAGTACCAGCCTATTTTATTTATTGTTATTTATTAATTTATTTTTAATAAGATTTATTTATTTATTTGAGAGAAAAGAAGAACCCATTTGAGAGAGTGTGAGTTGGGGGACAGGGGCAAATGGAGAGAATTTCAATCATTACCCCCTTTTCTCTCAGTGGTGTTACTTGTCTATCAGTCAACAAGAGTCATAACTTGACTTGTATCCAGAACATGTAAAGCTTCATTTCCATTTGAGATTTCTGTATGGATTGAAGGCTGTCCACCCACATTAGGAAGGGCAATTTGCTTTAGTCAGTCTGCAGATTTTAATGATGTTCTCATCCAAAAACATCTTCACAGAAATATCTAGAATACGGTCTGACCAAACAGTTGGGCACCCAATGGCCCAGTTTAGTAGACACACCAAATGAATGATGACACCAAATCTTCTGCATGTTTTAAATTTGGGTTGTTTATCTTTTTAGTATTGATTGCTACCTGTTTTACATGTTCTGGATAAAAGTCCTAATCATAAAGTCCTATATATACATATCTCAACTGAAGTATATGACTTCTTTTTAAACTCTCTAACGAGGTTTATTTAGAGCACAAGTTTTATATTTTCATGAACGTTTTTATAAAGTATTGTGTTACTGTTAGTACTTTTGCATTCTAAGCTAAAGATTGACTTTTTTAGTAAATGAGAGAGAGCACAAGTCGGGGAGAGGCAGACATAGAGAATCTTCAAGCAGACTCCCCATTGAGTGTGGGGCCCATCACAGGGCTTCATCTCATGATCCATGAGGTCACAACCCGAGCTGAAACCAAGAGTCCGATACTCAGCTGACCGAGTCACACAGGCATCCCTGAAATTAATTCTGCATATGGTATAAGATTGATAAATTGAGGTTGATTATTTTTTAAATATATGTCTATCCAATTGTGTGAAAGATTTCCCCCTTTTAAACTATATTAAATATTGTTTCTTAAATCAATTATTATGTATATGTGGCCCTATTTCTGAATTCTTTAATTTGTTACATTGATGTACTTCTCTATGCATTTTTTTTATTTCTTTCCAGTGTAAAAGTATTCGTTGTTTTTGCACTGCACCCAGTGCTGCATGCAATAAGTGCCCTCTCTAACACCCACCACCTGGTTCCCCCAACCTCCCACCCCTGCCACTTCAAAACCCTCAGATTGTTTTTGAGAGTCCATAGTCTCTCCTGGTTCACCTTCCCTTCCAATTTCCCTCAACTCCCTTCTCCTCTCCATCTCCCCTTGTCCTCCATGCTATTTGTTATGCTCCACAAATAAGTGAAACCATATGATAATTGACTCTCTCTGCTTGACTTATTTCACTCAGCATAATCTCTTTGAGTCCCGTCCATGTTGCTACAAAAGTTGGGTATCCATCCTTTCTGATGGAGGCATAATACTCCATAGTGTATATGGACCACATCTTCCTTATCCATTCGTCTGATGAAGGGCATCTTGGTTCTTTCCACAGTTTGGCAACAGTGGCCATTGCTACTATAAACATTGGGGTACAGATGGCCCTTCTTTTCACTACATCTGTATCTTTGGGGTAAATACCCAGTAGCGCAATTGCAGGGTCATAGGGAAACACATGGTCCTCTCAACTGTTGCAGAAAAAGCATTTGACAAAATCCAGCATCTGTTCCTGATTAAAATGCTATAAAGTATAGGAATAGAGGGAACATTCCTGACCTTCATAAAATCTATCTATGAAAGACCCACAGCAAATATCATCCTCAATGGGAAAAAGCTTGCAGCCTTCCTGTTGAGATCAGGAACACAACAAGGATTCCCACACTCACCACTCTTGTTCAACATAGTAATAGAAGTCCTAGCAACAGCAATCAGACAACAAAGAGAAATAAAAGGTATCCAAATTGGCAATGAAGAAGTCAAACTCTCTCTCTTTGCAGATGACATGATTCTTTACATGGAAAACACAAAAGACTCCACCCCCAAACTACTAGAACTCATACAGCAATTTAGTAAACGTGGCAGGATACAAAGTCAGTGTATGGAAATCAGGGGCTTTCTTATACACTAAAAATGAAAATACAGAAAGGCACTTAGAGAATCAACTCCATTTACTATAGCACCAAGAACCATAAGATACCTGGGAATAAACCTAACCAAAGAGGTAAAGGATCTGTACTTGAGGAACTACAGAACACTCATGAAAGAAATTGAAGAAGACACAAAAAGATGGAAGACCCTTCCATGCTCTTGGGTCAGAAGAATAAACATTGTTAAAATGTCTATACTGCCTAGAGTCATCTATACTTTTAATGCCATTCTGATCAAAATTCCACTGGTATTTTTCAAAGAGCAAATAATCCTAAAATTTGTATAGAACCAGAGGAGACCCCGAATTGCTAAGGAAATGGTGAAAAACCAAAAATAAAACTGGGGGCATCACACTACCTGATTTCAAGCTTTGCTACAAAGCTGTGATCACCAAGACAGCATGGTACTGGCATAAAAACAGACACATAGACCAGTGGAACAGAGTAGAGAGCCCAGATATGGACCCTCAACTCTATGGGCAAATAATCTTCGACAAAACTGGAAAAAATATACAGTGGAAAAAAGACAGTCTCTTCAATAAATGGTGCTGGGAAAACTGGACAGCTATATGTAGAAGAATGAAACTTGACCATTCTCTTACACCGTACACAAAGATAAACTCGAAATGGATAAAAGACCTCAACGTGAGACAGGAATCCATCAGAATCCTAGAGGAGAACATAGGCAATAACCTCTTCAATATCAGCCACAGCAACTTCTTTCAAGATATGTCTCCGAAGGCAAAGGAAACAAAACGAAGATGAACTGTTGCGACTTCATCAAGATCAAAAGCTATTTTTCTATCTTTATTTCAAGAGTATACTGTCTTGTTTACTCTGCCTTTATATTAAGTTTTAAAGTCTTATGGATAAGTCTTTCACTGTTGACAATTTTCAAGATTAGCATTTTAAAAAAAGATTTATTTATTTATTAGAGAGAGATAGAGAGGGAGAAAGAGAAAGAGAGAATGTAAGTAGGAGGAGGAACAGCAGAGGAGAACTCCCATTTAGTGGGGAGTCCAACACAGGACTCAGTCTTATGATTCATGAGATTATGACCCAAACAGAAACCACTATTTGGAGGCCTAGGTATCTTAGCCACCCAGGTTCCCATTTTCAAGATTGTATTATCTATTCAAAAGTCTTTTGAAATTCCACAAAATTTGAGAATTAGCTTTTAATTTTCTAACAAGCAAATAACCTCTCCTTTGATTTTAATTAAGATTGCATTGAGAGGCTCCTGGGTGGCTCAGTGGGTTAAGCCTCTGCCTTTGGCCCAGGTCATGATCCCAGGGTCCTAAGACCAAGTCCTACATCAGGCTCTTTCCTCAGCAGGGAGCCTGCTTCCCCCCCACCCTCGCCTGCCTCTCTGCCTACTTGAGATCTTTGTCTGTCAAATAAATAAATTTAAAAAAATTTTTAAAAAAGATTGCATTAGACCTATAAATCAATTAAGGAGGTTAGAATTCATCTTTTCATAGTCTTGATTCTTTCAAACAATGAACATGGTGTATCTTTACTTTTATTTAATTCTTACTTATTTTTTTCCTAGAACATGTAGGTTTTTTTTTAATTTCAGTATAGCTAACATATAGTATTATATTAATTTCAGGTGTTCAATATAGTGAATTAACATTTTAAAAAATTTATTTATTAATTGAAACAGACAGAGACAAAGAGAGAGCAGGCGGGAGAATCTGAAGCAGACTCCACACTGCTCTATCTTTTTTTTAATTTTTTTAATTGCCTGTTTTGTGCAAAAGCTTTTCATTATGTTGTAGTCCCCATAGTTTACTTTTGCTTTTGTTTCCCTTGCCTCAAGAGACATATCTAGAAATATATTGCTATAGCTGATATCAGGGAAGTATTGTCTGTACTCTCTTCTAGTATTTTTATGGTTTCATGTCTCACATTTGGGTTTCATTCATTTTGAATTTATTTTTGGGTATGGTACAAGAAAGTGATCCAGTTTCATTCATCTGCATGTTGTTGTCCAATTTTATCAACACCATTTGTTGAAGAGACTATGTTTTCCCATTACATATTCTATCCTCCCATGTTGAAGATTAATTGACGGCATAATTGTGGTTCTATTTCTTGGTTTGCTATTATGTTCCAATGATCTATGTGTCTATTTCAGGGCAAGAACCATACTGTTTTTGATTACTATAGTTTTGTCATATAACTTGAAACCTGAGATTTTGTTGCATCAAAAACTGTTCTTCATTTTTTTTGAGATTTTATTTATTTATTTGACAGAGAGATCACAAGTAGGCAGAGAGGCAGGCAGAGAGAGAGGGAAACAGGCTCCCCACTGAGCAGAGAGCCCGATGTGGGGCTCAATCCCAGGACACTGGGATCCTAACCTGAGCCGAAGGCAGAGGCTTAACCCACTGAGCCATCCAGGCGCTCTGTTCTTCATTTTTAAGATTGCTTTGGCTACTTGGGATCTTTTTGGTCCCATACAAATTTTAATATTGTTTGTTCTAGTTCTTTGAAAAGTGTTGCTGGCATTTTGATAGGGATTGCATTAAATGTGTAGATTGCTTTGGGTAGTATGGACATTTTAGCATTTCTTCTTTCAATCCATGATCATGGAATATTTTACATTTCTTAGTATTGTCTTCAGTTTCTTTCATTAGTGTTTTACATTTTTCAGGGTACAGATTTTCACATCCTTGGTAAGGTATCTTATTGTTTTTGGTGCAACTGTAAATATTTTCTAAATTTCTTTCTGCTGCTTCATTATTGGTGTGTATACAAATGGAACAGATTTCTGTACATGGATTGTATCCTGCAAATTTACTGAATTCATTGTCTGGATCTAGCAGCTTTTGGTGGAGTCTTTCAGGTTGTCTATGTAGAGTATCATATCATCTGCAAATAGTGAAAGTCTGATTCTTTTAGGTGCCTTTTATTGATTTTTGTTGTGTGATGGCTGTGGCTATGACTTCCAGGTCTATGTTGAAGAAAAGTGGTGAGTCCTTGTCTTACTCCTTACCTTATGGGAAAAGCTCTCAATTTTCCCCCATGGAGGATTTTTCATGAATGGCCTTTATCATGTTGAGGTATGTTCCCTCTTAACCTACTTTCTTGAGGATTTTTATCATGAAGGGACGTTGTGATTTATCAAATGCCTTTTTAGCATCAATTGAAATGATAATATTATTCTTACCTATTTTCTTACTAATGCGATATATCATATCAAATGATTTGTGAATGTTGAACCACTCTTGCCACTTGGGAATAAATCTCATTTGATTGTGGTGGATTACTTTTTTATTGTTGTTAATGTATAGTTGGATTTGGTTTGCTAGTATTTTGTTGAGGATTTCCCCACATATGCTCATCAAGGATATTGTCATATAGTTCTCCATTTTAGTGATATCTTTATCTAGTATTGATATCAGGGTAATGTTGGCTTCCTAGAATGAGTTTGGAAAATTTTCTTCCTTTGCTATTTTTTGGAACAGTTTGAGAAAAATAGGTATTAAGTCTTCTTTAAGTCTTTGGTAGAATTGACCTATGAATTCATCTGGTCCTGTATTTTGTTTGTTTGGGGTTTTTGAATACTGATTTAATTTCTTTTCTGGTTATTGGTCTATTCAAGTTTTCTTCTTCCTTCTTCAGTTTTGGTAGGTTATATGTACCTAGGAATTTATCCATTTCTTCTAGGTTGTCTGGCTTTTTAGCTTATAGCTTTAGCTATCGCTTATAATCTCTTAAAATGGTTTGTATTTCTGTGGTGTTGACTATTTTTCCTAGCAATTTTATTTGAGTCCTCTGTCTCTCTGTCTCTGTCACTTTCTATCCCCCCAACATTTTTACTTTAATGAGTCTGACTAGTGGTTTAACATTTTTGTTAAACTTTCCAAAGAACCAGCTCCTGGTTTCATTGATCTGATCTATTATGTTTTGTTTGTTTGTTTGTTTGTTTTAGTTTCTGTGTGATTTATTTCTAGCCTAATCTATACTAATTTAATCTAATGATTTCTTTCCTTTTGCTGGGTTTGGATTTTGGTTGTTGTTGTTGTTTAGCTCCTTTAGTTGTAACATTAGGTTTTTTATTTGAGATTTCCCTTCTTTCTTGAGGTAAGATGGCAGTATTATGAACCTCCATCTTAGAATCACTTTTGCTGCATCCCGAAGATTTTGGAGTGCTGTATTTTCATTTTCATTTGTTTCCATGTCATTTTTTCTTCATTTTTGATTTCTTTGTTGACCTATTCTATATTGAGTATCATGTTATTTAACCTCCATGCATTTATACTTTTCCCAGACTGGTTGATTTTTATTTTTTTTTATTTTTTAAATTTTATTATTTTTTCAGTGTTCCAAAATTCCTTCTCTAGATGATCTATTCACAGATATAAGTACAATTTTAAAGTCCCGTACTATTTCTGGTAGTTCCTTTATGTTGGTCATTAACTGTTTTTAAGTATTTGGTGCTCATGTGGTGAGTGCATAAATATTTGCAATTGTTATACCTTCTTGTTGGGTTGTTCCCATTTGTTATCTTATACTGCTCTTTTGTATGTCTCACAATACAGTGTTTGTTTTATTTTTATGTTTATTCTTTATTTTTATTTATTCATTTAATTTCTTTTCAGTGTTCCAAAATTCATTGTTTATGTGCCACACCCAGTGCTCCATGGAATACCTGCCCTCCGTAATACCCACAACCAGGCTCACCCAACCTCCAACTGACCTCTCTTCCAAAACCCTCGGATTGTTTTTCAGGGTCCATAGTCTCTCATGGTTCATCTCCCCTCCAATTCCCCCTACTCCCTTGTCCTCTCCATCTCCCCATGTCCTCCATGTTATTTCTTATGCTCCACAAATAAGCAAAACTATATGATAATTGACTGTCTCTGCCTGACTTATTTCACTCAGCATAATCTCTTCCAGTCCCATCCATGTTGATACAAAAGTTGGGTATTCAACCTTTCTGATGGAGGCATAATACTCCATGGTGTATATGGACCACATATTCATTATCCATTTGTCTGTTGAAGGGCATCTTGGTTTTTCCCAAGGTTTGGTGAATGTGGCCACTCCTGATATGAACATCGGGGTACAGATGGCCCTTCTTTTCACCACATCTGTATCTTTGGGGTAAATACCCAGTAGTGCAATTGCAGGGTCATAGGGAAGCTCTATTTTCAATTTCTTAAGGAATCTCCACACTTTTTCCAAAGTGGCTACACCAACTTGCATTCCCACCAACAGTGTAAGAGGGTTCTCCTTTCTCCACATCCTCTCAAACACACTTTGTTTCCTGTCTTGCTAGGTTTGGTCATTCTAATTGGTGTAAGGTGATATCTCAATGTGGTTTTGATTTGAATCTCTCTGATGGCTAATGATGAACAATTTTTCATGTGTCTGTTACCCATTTGTATGTCTTCATTGGAGACGTGTCTGTTCATGTCTTCTGCCCATTTTTTGACATGATAATCTGTTTTGTGTGTGTTGAGTTTGAGGAGATCTTTATAAATCCTGGATATCAGCACTTTGACTGTACTGTCATTTGTGAATATCTTCTCCCGTTCCATGGATTGATTGCCTCTTTGTTTTGTTGATTCTTTCCTTTCCTGTGCAGAAGCTTTAGATCTTCATGAGGTCCCAAAAATTCATTTTCGGTTTGCTTTGAAGACATGTCTTGAAAGAAGTTGCTGTGGCCCATGTTAAACAGGTTACTGCTTATGTTCTCCTCTAGGATTCTGATAGATTCCTGCCTCACATTGAGGTCCTTTATCAATTTCGAGTTTATCCTTGTGTATGGTGTAAGAAAATTGTTGAGTTTCATTCTTCTACACATAGCTGTCCAATTTTCCCAGCACCATTTATTGAAGAGACTGTCTTTTTTCCACTGGATATTTTTTTCCTGTTTGTCAAATATTATTTGAATATAGAGTTGAGGGTCCATATCTGGTTTCTCTGCTCTTTTACACTGGTCTACGTGTCGGTTTTTATGCCAGTACCATGCTGTCTTGGTGATCACAGCTTTGTAGTAAAGCTTGAAATCAGGCAACATCATGCCACAGTTTTGTTTTTGTTTTTCAACATTTCATTAGCATTCCGGGTTCTCTTCTGATTCCATACAAATTTTAGGATTGTTTGCTCCAGCTCTTTTAAAAATGCCGGTGGTATTTTGATCAGAATGATATTGAAAGTATAGATTGCACTAGGCTATATAGACATTTTAACAATGTTTATTTTTCTAATCCATGAGCATCGCATGGTCTTCCATCTTTTTGTGTCTTCTTCGAGTTCTTTCATGAGTGTTCTGTAGTTCCTCGAGTACAGATCCTTTACCTCTTTGGTTAGGTTTATTCCCAGGTATCTTATGATTCTTGGTGCTATAGTAAATGGAATCAAATATCTAATTTCCCTTTCTGTATTTTCATTGTTAATGTATAAGAAAGCAACAGATTTCTGTACATTGGATTTGTGTCCTGCCATATTACTGAATTGCTGAATGAGTTCTTGTAGTTTGGGGGTGGAGTCTTTTGGGTTTTCCATATAAAGTATCATGTCATCAGCGAAGAGAGAGAGTTTGATCTTCATTGCCAAGTTGAATATTTTTATATCTCTTTGTTGTCTGATTGCTTTTTCTAGGACTTCTAATACTGTGTTGAACAAGAGTGGTGAGAGTGGGCATTCTTGTCGTGTGTTCCTGATATCAGAGGGAAGGCTGTCAGCTTTTTCCCATTGAAGATGATATTTGCTGTGGGTTTTTCAGAGATAGATTTTATGAAGTTCAGGAATGGTCCCTCTATTCCTATACTTTATAGCATTTTAATCAGGAACGGATGCTGGATTTTGTCAAATGCTTTTTCTGCATCAATTGAGAGGATCATGTAGTTTTTTTCTCTCCTCTCTTACTGATTTTCCTATCAAATTGATTGATTTGCAAATGTAGAGCCACACTTGCCAGCCAGGGAAAAATCCCACTTCGTCATGGTGCATAAGCTTTTTAATGTACTGTTGGATACTATTAGCTAGGATCTTGTTGAGAAACTTAACATCCATACCCATCAGGGATATTGGCCTGAAATTCTCTGTTTTGGTGGGGTGTTTGCCTGGTTTGGGAATCAGGGTAATGCTGGATTCATAAAAAAAAGTCTAGAAATTTTCCTTCTGCTTCAAATTTTTGAAACACCTTCAGGAGAGTAGGTATAATTTTTTCTTTGAGAGTTTGGTAGACTTCCCCAGGGAATCCCTCTGGTCCTGTGCTCTTGTTTATTGGGGGGTTTTGATCACTGCTTCAATATTTTTGGTAGATATTGGTCTATTCATGTTGTCCATTTCTTCCTGATTCAGTTTTGGAAGTTTGTAGGTTTCCAGGAATGCATCCATTTCAACTAGGTTGCTTAACTTATTGGCATATAAATGTTGATAATAATATCTAACTATTGTTTCTTTTTCCTCAGTGATAGTTGTGACCACTCCTTTTTCATTCCTAATTTTATTATTTTGGGCCTTCTTTCTTTTCTTTTGGATTAGTTTTGCAAATGGATTATTGATCTTATTGATTCTTTACAAAGACCAGCTTCTAGTTTCATTGATGCATTCTACTCTTTCTCTAGTTTCTATCCATTGATCTCTGCTCTAATCTTGATTATTTCCCTTCTTGTGTGTGCACTTGGCTTAATTTGTTGTTGATTCTCCAGTTCCTTAAGGTGTGAAAACAGGTGGTGTATTCTGGATTTTTCAGATTTTTTTGAGGGAGGCTTGGTTACTCTGTATTTCCCCTTTAGGACTAGCTTTGCTGTATCCCATAGGTTTTGGACTGAAGTGTTTTCATTCTCATTGGTTCCCATGAATTCTTTAAGTTCTTTGATTTCCTGGTTGATTCAAGCTTTCTTAAGTAAGGTATTCTTTCGTTTCCAGGTGTTTTAATTCTTTCCAAACTTTTCCTTGTGGTTGAGCTCCCATTTCAAAGCATTGTGATCTGAGAATAGGCAGGGAATAATCTCAGTCTTTTGGTATCAGTTGATCCCTGATTTGTAACCCAGTATGTGGTCTATTCTGGAGAAGGTTCCATGTGCACTCGAGAAGAAGGAGTATTCTGTTGTGTTAGGGTAGAATGTTCTGTATATAACTATGAGGTCCATCTGGTCCAATGTGTCATTCAAGGCTATTGTTTCTTTATTGATTTTCTGCTTGAGGGATCTGTCTATTACTGAGAATGGCATGTTAAGATCCCCTACTATTAATAATATATTCATATCAATATGACTCTTTATCTTGATTAACAGTTGTCTTATGTAATTGGCTGTTCCCATATTGTGGGCAGAAATATTTACAATTGTTAGATCTTCTTGGTGGATAGATCCTTTAAGAATGATGTAGTGTCCTTCTGTATCTCTGACTACAGTCTTTTGTTTAAAATCTAGGTCATGATCTCAGGGTCCTGGGATCGAGCCCCGCATCGGGCTCTCTGCTTGGCAGTGAGCCTGCTTCCCCCTCTCTCTGCCTGCCTCTCTGCCTACTTGTGCTCTCTCTCTCTGTGTCAAATAAATAAATAAATAAATAATCTTTAAAATCTAATTTATCTGGTATGAGAATCACTACCCCAGCCTTCTTCTGAGGTCCATTGGCATGAAAGATATTTCTCCCTCCCTTTACTTTCAGTCTGGATGTATCCTTAGGTTCAAAATGTGTCTCTTGCAGACAACCTATGTATGGGTCCTGTGGTTTTATCCAATTTGCATCCCTGTGCCAGTTTATGGGCACATTAAACCATTCACGTTGAGAGTGATTATTTAGAGATACATTTTTATTGGTATTGTGTTACCTGTGAAGTCTGTTTCTATAGATTATCTGCATAAATTTCTGTTCAATGATATTCTTGTTTTTTTTCCTCTTTTATGGAACCCCCCTTAATACTTCTTGTAGTGCTGCCTTGTTGGTCACATACTATTTTTTTTAAATATTTTATTTATTTATTTGTCAGAGAGAGAGAGAGCACGAGCGCACAGGCAGACAGAGGCAGAGGGAGAAGCAGGCTCCCCGCCAAGCAAGGAGCCCAATGTGGGACTCGATCCCAGGATGCTGGGATCATGACCTGAGCCGAAGGCAGCTGCTTAACCAACTGAGCCACCCAGGCGTCCAGGTCACATACTATTTTAAACCTTGCCAGTATTTGGAAACTCTTTATCTCTCCATCTATTTTGACTGTCAGTCTTGCTGGATAAAGTATCCTTGGCTGCATGTTCTTCTCATTATTGCCTTGAATACATCTTGCCAGCCCTTTATGGTTTGCCAGGTTTCTGTGGACAGGTCTGACGTTATTCTAATGGGGTTTCTTCTGTACCTAAGGAATCTCTTCCCCCTAGCTTCTTTCAGGAACTCCTGTCTAAAATTATGGTTCATCATTTTTACAATAAAGTGTCTCAAGGTCTTTCTAGATTCTGTGATGTTGGGGGCAGACCTTTCTGCCTCTAGGACATGAACACTGCTTCAGTTTGCCCGGTGGAAAATTTTCGTGGAGAATTTATTCACCTATATCTTCTACTTTCTTTCTCCCCCCGCCCCCGCCTCAGGGATTCCAATAATTCTGATGTTGGAACGTTTCATGGCATCATTTATTTCCCAATTCTGTTTTCATGGCTTCTAAGCTGTTTGTTCCGGACTTCCTTCTGATCCTTTTTCTCAATCAGTTTGTCCTCTAGATCACTTATTCTATCTTCTGCTTTAGTTATCCTAGTTTTAGAATATTTAGATTAGATTGAAACTCATTGACAGCATTGTTAACATCATCCCTGGTGGCTTTCACTTCTGCCCTAATCAATTCCATTTTGTCACTAAAGGCTTTCTCCAACCTAGCCATTGCCTGGATAATTGTTTGCCTGAATTCCCTTTCTGTCATACTGTTTATGTCCACATACAATAGCTCTGATGGAGAGGACCCAGTCTCTGAGTTTTTCCTCTGTTGGGCATTCCTCCTTGTAGTCATTTTGGCAAGAGATGGCTAAAGGGATGTGTAGCTGAATATTTCAACCGTGGTGCAGACAAGGTGCACTCTGGAAAGTTTCTGAGCAATCGGGAGTCCACACCAAAAAGAAAGAAAAAAGAAAAAGAGCGAGAGAGAGGGCGAGAGAGAGAGACAAAGAGAGAGAGAGAGGAAAAAAAGGAAAGAAAAAAGAAAAGCCCAAATGGGCCCCAAAGGTAAGATTTATAAAGTATACAAACAAAAACAGACAAACAAAAAGAGCAACAAAAATAAATGACAAGAAAAAAAAAAAAGAACCCAGACAAAATGAAACCCAAGTATAAGATTTATATACTACCAGAGAAAAATCTAATAAACAGAAACACTGACAGAAGAAAAATATGAGAGGGTGGTTATAAAATCTCAGTGTGGGCAAGTAAACTTAATTAATTAATTAATTTATTTATTTATTTATTTTGAGTAAGGTTATTTTGATTCTCCCTGGATGTATCTTGATATCTTTGTTAAAGGACTCAATTTTCCTGAGATAGAGGTGGATTAAGCTGGTTTTTTATAGGGGTAACATTGATTGCAGCAAAGGGATTACCTTGAAGCTTAGCACTATATGAATATTAAAACAATAATAAAATAAAAAAGTAAAAAAATAGAAAAGCAAAAGAAAAACACAGGTATATGTATCAAAAAAGTTCAAGTAAATGTTATTATGGAATTTCTTATATTGAACATCTCATTCTGATGGTAAATAGGTTAAAAAAGTATATAAAAATTTGAAAAGAATGAGAATAGTGGTAATGAATTAAAAATAAATGTTGTATCTATGATGTATTTGTGATTGTCCACTTGCTTTTTGTTTGTTCGTTTGTTGTTTTGTTTTGTCTTGGCTGGCTTTCTGTGGGAGGAGATCTACAGTGCAGTTTTTCAAGCAATCTTGCTAGAGTTGAGTCCTCCTGCCCCCTTTTCAAGGAGCTAGGTTCTGAGGAAACCAGTTTTTCAGGCTTTTGTTTCTTGGAGTATTTTTGTTTGTTTGTTTGTTTTGTTTTGTTTTGTTTCCCCCACCCCTTGTTGGCTTTTGGCTGTTCTTTGGAGCTTTAGAGGAAGTTAAACTGCACCCAGAACTCTGTCTCTGAGAGAAGCCTCAGTCAGTTCCCTTCTGGGTACTCCTGAGCACATAAATTATCCCTCTGCCGCTGGCACAGCATGTTCCCAGTTACAGTCTCAGGGGTCACTGGAACTCCCACTTTTACCCTAAACCATGAGAAGTACTAGTCCAGAGAGCTGGCTTCCAGTGGTTGCCTTTGCCTCAGCTGTTTGGAGAGGTCCAGACTGCCAGAGAGATCCCAACCAGAGATAACACACTGAGATTTTCACTCTGGTCTGTGCTGGGATTGTTAAGAGACTCCCTGTCTGAGAGAGCACTGGTTAGCACCTGCAGGGACCTCTCACAGGGGAGGGTGTGGAATGCGACTCAGACCCTGGTCATGCAGTGCGTGTGGAGTGTGCAAAAGGCTGTGTTTCTAGAGAGTGCTCACTGACATCCACACCAGACTCTCATGCACGCTGCCATCCAGGTGCTCTCACATGAGCCTGCAGCTTAGGGACCAATGCCTGGCTTCTTTGCTGCACTCTCTCTGGCTCAGCATCAGCTGTGGTCCCCCTGGGTCTGTGGGCTTAAGCCCCTCTTCCTAACCACACAATTCCACCAGATTCCCCTTAAGATCTTCTGCTCTTTTTGTGTGCTTTCAACCGGACTCCAAGTTAATGCTGGTCTGCAATCACAAGGCACTCTCATATTGGGGTATTACTTTCCAATGGGTCACTTCTGGTGGCTCCCTCCCACTTTGCTTTATCTTCTGATATCAGTCTGATGTTCCCACTCCACTTTACCTGTTCACTGGCATCTTCTGCTCCTGTAGAAATCCAGAACCATATAATTTTAATCTCAGGCTGATTTCATGGGTAATAACAGTGTTTGGTAGATAATCAGTTCACTTTAGGGTACTGATTGAAACAGTACTTCCTACTTCTCCACCCTCTCGCCTCCCAAGCAACTGATTTATGTGTATTGATTTTGTATCCTGCCACGTTGCTGAACTGCTGTGTGAGTTCATATTTTTAGGGGTGAAGTCTTTTGTGTTTTCCACATAAAGTATATTGTCCTATGCAAAGAGAGACAGTTTCACATCTTTGCTGTTGTCTGAATGCTGAGGCTAGTACTTCTAGTACTATTTTGAACCAAACTAGTTAGAATAGTCATCTCCATCCTATTCCTGACCTTAATGGGAAAGCTCTCTGGTTGTCCCCATTGAAAATATTTGTGGCGGGCTTTTCATAAATTACTTTTATGATATGAGATATGTTCACTCTATCCCTATATTTTGAGGGGTTTTAATCAATCATGAGATCCTATTGGCTAATATCTTGCAGTGTGATATGGCATTTGAATTCATCAGGGTTATTCATCTATAATTCTCATTTTTAATGGGTTCTTTGTTTTGGGGATCAAGATAATGTGTGGCCTCATAAAATTAGTTTGAAATCTTTCTTCCATTTCAATTTTTTGGAAACAGCTACAGCAGAATAGGTATGATTTCTTCTTTAAATGTTTGGTAAAATTCCCCTGGAAAGCTATCTGACCATGGACTCTTTCTTTCTTTCTTTCTTTCTTTCTTTCTTTCTTTCTTTCTTTCTTTCTTTC